>NC_057800.1:556482841-556604708 GCF_018294505.1 Triticum aestivum | reverse complement strand
CCGTGTAACAGATGAGTTCTCGTCCGAAACCCTGATACTCCGAAAGAGTTTGTCCAGTTTGTACACGAAGTGCATCCCGTTTTTGCCATGACCCTCTCTACTCTTTCGCGCATGCTATGCGGGTGATATGATGATACCATGCCAAGTTTCAACATTTTCAGGATTCATTTTGTAGTGATTTTCAATTTCATGGTCATTTAGCTCTCTAAACAATTAGGTAAATGACCGAAAAACAACAAATAATGTCAGAACATGTTGGAAATTGATGACGTCGCTTTGAATGCTGCATACTAAACACAAAAGAAGTCCGGATTTCAAATAAGTTATTAAAAACATTGAAGTGGCCTTGTAACAGATGAGTTCTCGTCCGAAACCCTGATACTCCGAAAGAGCTTGTCCATCATGTGTGGGAAGAATCAGAGACAAGGAAGAAGAAGGGTTAGGAGACGTAGGATCTTCATCCAACCGCCTGAAAATGGTCGAGAGACAGCTAGGAGTTGCATTCTTAATGCGCTCTGGTTCATCATGTGTGGGCACTGCGCAACCAACATTTTATTATCCAAAATCTGCTTGCTCTTCTTTACCATGTTCCTCTTCCGTTCTTCTTTAATATGTACTCTCTCCGTTCCTCAATACAAGTCTTTGTATAGATTCCACCATGGACTACATATGGAGCAAAATGAGTGAATCTACACTCTAATATGTACATGGATACATCTGTATGTGATCCATAGTGGAAATCTCTACCAAGACTTATATTTTGGAACAGAGGGAGTATGATAGTAGTACAATATGTTCCTTGTACTGAAGATGAGCAGGGACATTTGCAGTGTAGAAGTCTATACGGTCGGTTGTGATGGACACTTTGAGCCTCTTTGATTCGTAGGATCTTGTAAACATAGGAATAGGATTTGTAGTCGCCTGCCCACTTGAATCCTATAAGAATAGCAAGGAAATGCGGGGAGCTGTGTCGCCTTTGAGAGTTACATTGATATTAACAGTACCGCACCTTCACTTGAAGAGAGCTAGTATCCGAAGCCTTTCTAGCCGTACCGGCAATACTAGAACATATATTCCAGCAAGTTCCACTTTGCTGATTTTACTCTGATGCTTAAGGTTTTCCCGTTATATCTACACTATGATCTGTGTAGCTGCTTTGTGTCACACTAGTAGCAGTCCACTCTTGAAGCTAAACACTGCAATGACTTACAAAATTGGCACCAAGGCATTGAGTGCCATTCTGGATGCAATGAAACTCATACGCTCCCCACCTGTTGATTCTTGTTCAGAATATCATCCTAATGACTATTCTAACCTCGAGGAGTCAAAGGCAGATGGCCTGTCCTATTCACCCATCAAGGTGCCTGTTCTAATTTCGCAATGTTTTATTGATTGCGGGTATCTTGCATATGTTGTCTTGCATTTCTTCTACTTTGTTGCACCGCCATCTGCTTAGTTTACTCATCATATATGTTGAGATGCCATGCCCATCCATTATCAATACATATTCCATCTGTCATCATACCATGTTTTTCCACTCAAATGTTGTTCTTGTGCATCAGACATCAAAAAGGAAGAGGGTGATTGCCGAACCTGAAGGAGCACCAGCAAAGTCCTTGAAAAACATGGTGGTGCCGGAGAAATCAGACAGCACCCCACTTATATTGGCTGTACAACTAGTGACACAAAACTTAGGACCGACTCCAGCAGACTGTACCCATGCTTCACTGGCCACACCACTAGCCCCACCACACAGGACCTGCACTCCAGCAAAAGGTATACCGATTTCATTTGCCATAGCACTAGCTGTACCATAGAATCTTTTGGCAGAAATTGTACAAAAACCGGCGGATCTCGGGTAGGTGGTCCTGAACTATGCGTCTAAGGCGGATGGTAACAGGAGGTAGGGAACACGATGTTTTACCCAGGTTTCGGCCCTCTTGATGGAGGTAAAACCCTACGTCAGGCTTGATTTATTTTTGATGATATGGGTATTACAAGAGTTGATCTACCACGAGATCGAAGAGGCTAAACCCTAGAAGCTAGACTATGGTATGATTGTATGTTGTCCTACGGACTAAAACCCTCCGGTTTATATAGACACCGGAGGGGGCTAGGGTTACACAAGGTCGGTTACAAAGGAGGAGATATACATATCCGTATTGCCTAAGCTTGCCTTCCACGCCAAGTAGAGTCCCATCCGGACACGACAAGAAGTCTTCAATCTTGTATCTTCATAGTCCAACAGTCCGGCCAAAGGATATAATCCGGCTATCCGGAGACCCCCTAATCTAGGACTCCCTCAGTAGCCCCGGAACCAGGCTTCAATAATGATCAGTCCGGCGCACAGTGTTGTCTTCGGCATTGCAAGGCGGGTTCTTCTCCAATTTTCAAGTGTTTGTAAGCAGTGTCCAGCTCCATAAATGTTGAACCTCTTGGCTTCTGTGCCCAATAAGGGCTTTCTCCCACGCGTCGAATGAATACGAGGCGCCAGGGCGTTTCTACATTCGCCCCCCTAGCTAGATAAATAAATTGTCTATTAAAGGGATGGGGATTCTTAGATCCGATCCATACCATCCTCCCCCAGCGAGAATCCATCAGAGAGCGTTTTGGAAAGATCCATTCCAGCATGGCCGACCTCCGCAGCTCCTCCTCCCGCCCCCGTAGCCCTAAGCTCGGTGATTGGGAGAGGTGTTCATTCCTGCACAGTCGATTAGTCGAACTACAGACTAAGGGATTCCTCCCTCCGGCGTATATGGTGCCCGTTCGAGCCGAGCTTGCCACCTACAATGGCGGGGAGCAAGCAGAGAGCTTTCCCTGTCCCTCCATGGGGAACGGGTCTGCCTTGTTCCTTATTTACTAAGGGGACTCGGATTTCCAATTCATCCGTTCCTCCGCGGGCTCCTGGAGTTCTACAGCCTCCAATTACACAATCTCACCCCTGCCTCCATTTTACATATCGCCGGCTATGTGGCTCTCTGCGAGTTGTTCCTTGGCTGCAAGGCTCACTTCGAGCTGTGGAAAAGGCTATTTTGCCTCGTCCCTCGCATACATAGGAGATCACTTTATCAAGTGGGCAGAGCCGAAATATGGCGCATCGCCGATAACGGATACCTGTCCGGTACCCCGAAGAAGTCGTCCGAAGACTGGCCTTCAGAATGGTTTTATATGGAGGACATTCCCCTTACGGACCCTGTTCGACGGGGTCTTCCTGAGTTCAACAATGCTCCTCTGAAGAAGCGCCAAAGTTGGCGCCCATGGAGCCCCCAGGCGAAAGACAACAGAGAAGTCCTCTATCTGATGAACCGGATCAAAGCACTAGCTCAATCAGGATTGACAATAATCGAAGTTATGTTGATTTGCATAATGCGAGGAGTGCAACCACTTCAATACTGTGGGCACCCCTTGTGGTGTTATAACGGGGCGGATGACGCCACCCGCTGCGGGCGTAAGGGTCCGGACAATGATGCCGCTTTAGCGAAAATTCTGTCCGAATTGTTCAAGGGTGAGGAAGAGGAGTTCACCAGCATCAAGCCACGGGATGGATTCTCCATGTACAATCCTCCAAGCTGGGTAAGTTATATCTCCCTGCTCCCATTCTTCCCGCATTCTTTCTCATAAGTATTCACCTTGCCACTTTGCGGCAGGAACTGCGAAAAGCCATAAAGGAGGTCAGCAGCCCTTCTCCACAACCAGAGGACCCTGACCGGGCCCTCGACTACGGACTTGAAGAAGATTCGGTTATATTCGTGGAGCTGATAGACCGGTAGTTCTATCAGTTCAGCTGCGATGATGCATGGTGGCCATTAAGGCCGACTATCCCGGACTGCTCCCTGCATCGCAGGTAAGAAAAACCAAAAATCCCAACTCCAAAACTAGGATCCCCTTTTAGGCACTTCACCCACCATATACACATGGCATCTTTTACAGGGAAGGCACTCGGGACGCCCTGCCAAACCCGCGGCAACTCGCCAACAAGAGGCACCGAGGCGGGGTAGGCCAAAAAGGAAGGCAGTCAGGACGTAGACGCCGGCGCAAAGGTATAAGGAAAACCCCGCTCCGTGGTTGTTGTATTTCTCAAAATGTAATGACGCCCGCGTTTCTTTAATAGAAAAAATGCTCGCCGGAATATGTCCAGTGATGTTGCCAATCACGCTTCCACCAGTCAGGCGCCAGGACCGGACATGGAGGCGGAAGCCGATATGGGGCAGGCGCCGAATAATCCCCCTACAGAGGATGCAGATAGATTATCTGCTACAAAATCAGAAGTGGAAAGCGCCATGAATCATAGGCACCGCCGGGCCGTACTCTGTGATGCTTGTTTCTCACCAGAGGCGTTTGACGCCTTCAATCTGGAGAGGCGAACCTCCGTGCTGCTCAAGATGGTCTAGCCAGAGCCACATATCAGTATGTAAAGGATGTACGGGTGAGTAAATCTGATGATTTATATATATCAATAGCCCCGGAGACTTGAAATAGTTAGCAGAACTGATTTAAGGATCATCTTTATTGTGCAGGTTCTTATAGAGAAGATTACTAGGCTGTCACAGGAGCTGGAGGAATGCGAGACCCAACTGCAGGCTGCTATGGCCACATTGTAGGAACCGAAAAAGTCACCTGCTGGTAACATTTACTTTAAAGAATGGTGGTTACCATATAATGTGCGGCATGGCTGCAGATCTAACAATAGATGTTGCAGATGAATCCGGAGAGAATCCGGGGGACCAGCATGTTATGCGACAGCTAGAGGCTGGCAAACGTGTGCTGACTGAGGTTAGGCGGAAGAAAAACAACCTCCAAGAGGCCAATATGAAGCTGAGCGTGGAACTAAAAGACGTTTGGGGCCAGCTTGCAGACCCCGAGAAGGAGAATAAGCGGCTTCGGCGCAGCATTTTCAATAAGTGCTTGAACGAATCCTTTTAAAGGAGTTCGGCGAAGAAGCCGACTAACAGCGTTATGTCTGTAGGTATGCTGATGGGTCGTCCCGCGGAGGAAATGACTGGGTCTGCGGGTGATCTTTTGTCCGAGTTGTCACATCTGCACGAACAAGTTCGGCAGGTGATGCAGGGTGTTGCCCAGGCCTTGTGGCCATCCGTCTCCCTGCCAGAGGGCGTTGCCGAGCTTGCAGAGAAGCTCAAGGGAGGACGGCGGCGCTTCCGATTATGGAAGATATCAGCCTGCCGACAGGGTGCCAGAGAAGCCTGGGCCATGGTGAAGACGCGGTATACCAAGGTAGACCCAAATCACATGGCCGAGGTCGGACCTGTGGGGCCCGATGGAAAAGAGACCCCCGTTAGCTTAGTTTATGGGCAAGTAGAATTAGCCGCAACGTATTCTCAACAGGATTGTAAGCAAGACCGCCTGTTGGATGGTATAGAAGAGGAATTTAGTCAGTCTGCATGACTATGTAATTAAAGTGACATGTATAATGCCTTCTAGCCGGACTGTAGATCATTTGTTGTTGTGGACGTTTTCGCTTCAACCTCCAGGCCCAATAGTCCGGAGTGTATCCAAATACCCGCTCATTTATATAAGAAGCGGGGTATGCATGGAGACCAGGCGTAGGGGTCATTAGTGCTTTATCAGACAAGTGCCCAACTAGTTATGTTATATTACATGGGTAGTAAGAAACATCTTCCAGGGAGAATAATTCCGTTATGGGTTCCTTTCCCTGCGTAAGCATGCCCTAAAGTGCATGTCCGGACTGCGATAGGAAACGTAGGAAAAACATATGGGGGCAGATATTGACAATAAACAAAAATCATCTTTTGTTCACCGACCGAATATTCCCTTAAGAACGCTAGCTTTCGGCTTCACCCAGTCTGAGGTACACATCCGGCTGACTCGGCAGTAACAATCGCAGAGGTGCTCCCCTTATGCCCTAGCCGAATTAACGGGAACATAGGGCATAAGTACAAGAGCCAGGCAACCCAGCTTGGCCAAAACTTAAGTCATACCGATGCATATAATGGTGAAAAAAGGTACATGCGGAAGTATAACACATGTGTGGGGCATGAGTCCCAGATAAATAATTTAAGCTTCTGTGAAAGAAGCCCCCAGGTATGAAGAGTGCGGCTAGCACATCTGTAATGTGCAAGCGAGGCACAAGGTGACCCTTGAAGGCCTAGAGAAATAATAAAAGAAAGAAAGAAAGAAAGAGAAACAAGGCAGATAATGTATATGCAGAAAATGGACAAAGGGAGGGGACTAACATCGAGTCCGGTGCTAGGCGTAGAATCTTCGGAGCCTGGCTGTGTTCCATGGGTTCGGCTCGAGTCGACTAGTCGATGCATCCCGCAGTCAGTACGCTCCACCGGTCAGAACTTGGTCAATAATGAAGGGACCATCCCATTTGGATCGAGCTTGTTCTTTTTCTTATCCGGCAGGCGTAGAACTAGTTTGCCAACATTATAAGTTTTGGCCCGTACTTCTCTGCTTTGGTATCTGCGAGCCTGTTGCTGATAAAATGCGGAACGGGCTTTGGCTATGTCGCGCTCCTCCTCCAGGGTGTCCAAACTGTCCTGCCGATCGAGCTCGGCTTCTCTTTCTTCGTACATGCGCACTCGAGGTGAGTCATGAATTATGTCACAGGGCAAGACTGCCTCTATGCCGTACACCATAAAGAAGGGTGTATATCCGGTACTACGATTCGGCGTGGTCCACAGGCCCCAGAGTACAGAGTCGAGCTCCTCTACCCAGTGCATGTTAGACTCCGTTAAGGAGCGCACTAATCTGGGTTTAATGCCGCTCATTATAAGACCGTTTGCTCGCTTGACTTGACCGTTGGTTAGTGGGTGATAGGCTGAAGCATAATCGAGCTTGATGCCCATTTTGCTGCACCAGAGTTTTACTTCGTCGGCCGTGAAGTTCGTGCCATTATCAGTGATGATGTTGTGGGGGACACCATAACGGTGTACAACCCCGGATATGAAGTCTATCACCGGTCCGGATTCGGCTGTTTTAACAGGTTTGGCCTCTATCCATTTGGTGAATTTATCCACCATGACCAATAAGTATTTTTTCTTGTGGGTTCCCCCTTTAAGGGGTCCAACCATGTCAAGCCCCCAGACCACAAAGGGCCATGTAATGGGGATTGTTTGGAGGGCGGTAGGTGGCATGTGACTTTGATTTGAAAAGAGCTGGCAACCGGCGCAGCGTTGGACCAAGTCTTGTGCATTTGCCCGGGCCGTTGGCCAATAGAATCCTGTACGGAAGGCCTTGCTTACAAGAGCCCGGGCTGCGGCGTGATGACCGTCGAGTCCGGCGTGAATTTCTTCCAAAAGATTCCGCCTTTCCTCTTCGGAGATGCACCTTTGAAGGACTCCGGTAGTGCTTTTTTTGTACAATTCTCCCTCATGGACCCTGTAGGCCTTGGATCACCTCACTATGCAGCGTGCCTCATTTTGGTCCTCCGGAAGTTCCTGTCTAGTTAGGTAGGCTAGGAATGGTTCTGTCCACGGGGCAATAATGGCCATTATTTCGTGGGCTGAAGGTGTTATTTCAGTGGCGGAGCCTTCGATTGTGTCAGAAAGTACGGTATCGGGTATTTTGGCCAGGTCCGGACTGTTGTTACCGGTGTCCCCTTCCCATACTGCGGATGGCTTGAACATCCTTTCCAAAAATATGTTGGGGGGACCGCATCATTTTTTGCGCCGATGTGGGCCAGGATATCCGTCGCCTGATTGTTTTCCCGAGCCACATGGTGAAATTCAAGCCCCTCGAACCGAGCTGACATTTTTAGGATGACGTTTCGATAGGCCGCCATTTTCGGATCCTTGGCATCAAAGTCTCCATTTATTTGGGATATTGCGAGGTTTGAATCCCCACGCACCTCCAGGCGTTGAATGCCCATGGAGACTGCCATCCGAAGACCATGCAACAGAGCTTCTATTCGGTTGCATTGTTGGAGTCTGTATACAATATTTGCAATAGGTACTGAACGGTATCTCCGGTTGCGGACATCAGGACGACGCCAGCCCCTAGACCAGCCAGCATTTTAGAACCGTCGAAGTGCATGATCCAATTGGAGTATGCGCCGTACTCTTAAGGGAGTTCGGCCTCCGTCGATTCGGCGACGAAGTCGGCCAATACCTGCGACTTAATGGCTCGTTGAGGTTAGTATGTTATGTCAAACGGGAGGAGCTCAATGGCCCATTTGGCAATCCGGCCTGTAGCGTCGTGGTTGTTCATAATATCATTAAGTGGCACTTCCGAGGCTACTGTAAAAGAACACTCTTGAAAGTAGTGTTAGAGCTTCCGCGATGCCATGAATACCGCATATGCTATCTTTTGGTAATGCTGGTACTGTGATTTGCATGGAGTGAGGACAGTGGATACATAGTATACTGGCTTTTGAAGATGGAATTTATGTCCGTCTGCTTCTCGTTCGACAACGAGCACCGCGCTTACAACTTGATGAGTTGCCGCAATGTACAACAGCATTGGTTCGCCGATGTTTGGCGCGGCCAGGATTGGGTTGGTTGCCAAGATGGCCTTTATTTCTTCCAATCTGGCTGTGGCCGCGTTCGTCCACTCGAAGTGTTCGGTGCACCGAAGGAGGCGATAAAGGGGTAAAGCCTTTTCTCCTAAGCAAGAGATAAAGCGGCTTAGAGCCGCCACACATCTAGTTAACTTCTGGATTTGTTTGAGGTCTGTTGGGGTAGCCAACTGTGACAAAGCTCGGATTTTGGCCGGATTAGCTTCAATACCTCTGCTAGAGACAATGAAACCCAGGAGCTTTCCGGCTGGTACGCCGAAAACGCATTTTTCCGGATTGAGCTTGATGTCCTATGTTCGGAGGTTGTCGAATGTGAGCCTCAAGTCGTCTATCAAAGAGTCGACGTGTTTGGTTTTGACAACCACATCGTCTACGAATGCCTCTACTGTTTTGCCGATTTGTTTCTCCAGACATGTCTGAATCATGCGCTGATATGTTGCGCCGGCGTTTTTGAGCCCAAAAGGCATTGTGTTAAAACAGAAGGGACTGTATGGTGTGATGAATGCCGTTGAGGCATGGTCGGATTCCGCCATCTTGATTTGGTGTTAACCGGAGTATGCGTCGAGGAAACACAATGACTCGTGTCCTGCGGTAGCATCAATAATTTGATCGATGCGGGGGAGGGGGAAGGGATCCTTTGGGCAAGCTTTATTGAGGTCCTTGAAATCGACACAAAGGCGCCAGGATTTATCCTTCTTTGGTACCATCAGCAGGTTTGCTAGCCAGTCCGGGTGTTTTATTTCTCTGATGAATCCGGCCTCCAATAACTTGGCTAGTTCCTCTCCCATGGCCTGTCTCTTAGGTTTGGAGAAACGCCGAAGAGCTTGCTTGACCGGCTTGAATCCCTTTAGGATATTGAGGCTATGCTCGGCCAGCCTGCGTGGGATTCCTGGCATGTCTGAGGGATGCCAGGCGAATATGTCCCAATTCTCGCGCAGGAACTCTCGTAGTGCGGCGTCCACGGCAGGGTTTAATTGTGCCCCGATGGAGGCTGTTTTTGTAGGGTCCGTTGGGTGGACTTGGAAGGTGACTATTTCATCCGCTAGTTTGAAAGAGGTGGACTTGGATCTCTTGTCGAGTATCACATCGTCCCTGTCCACTGTAGAGCGTAGCATGGTTAATTCCTAGGCCGAGAGAGCTTCGGATAATGCCTCGAGGGCCAGTGCAGCTGTTTTGTTTTCGGCGCGGAGTGCTGTGTCCGGATCACTGGCGAGAGTGATGATTCCGTTGGGCCCGGGCATTTTGAGCTTCATGTACCCGTAATGGGGTACGGCTTGAAAGATTGTGAATGCCTCCCGTACTAAAAGAGCGTGATAACCAATGCTGAACGGGGCCACTTGGAATGTAATTTCTTCAGACCTATAATTATCCTGCGTGCCGAATACCACATCTAGTGTGATTTTCCCAGCACAGCGTGCTTCCCGACTGGGGATAATTCCTCTAAAGGTTGTGCTACTTTGCTCGATGCGGTTCCAGTCTATTTCCATCTTTTTAAGAGTTTCCTCATATATGAGGTTTAATCCGCTGCCACGATCCATGAGTACTTTGGTGAGTCGAAAGCCGTCCACGATTGGACTGAGGACCAGTGCGGCTGGTGCTCGGGCTGTTCGGAATTTAGGTTCGTCACTGCCATTGAAGGTAATAGCCGTGTCACTCCATGGATTTATTGCTGCTACGTGGCAGATTTCGGCCATGCTACGGAGTGTTCGCTTGCGCCTATTATTTGACGCGAAGGTCTCAAAGACTGTTGACACCGTATTGTTATCCACGGGATGGTGCTCTATGGTATTTGGGATAAGAAGATCCTCACCACTTTTGGCCACCTGTCGGATTATCCAACATGCTCTAAGGCTGTGCGTTGGTATTGTATCCGCTGTACTATGAATTTTGCAGGGTCCGTTGAGCCATCCCTCCAGTATGGTTCCATGCCGTGTAGAGGGTTTTTGTTTCTTTACAACTAGCTCGGCTGTCTTATTATAGTGCAGCCTTTTACTTCAGACTGGGTGTATATTCAGAGCCGGATTATCCCAAAATTTCATTTCGGTTTTCCAGGCGCTGTCCATCGCACAGTACTTTTGTACTATGGACGCCAAGTCAGCGAAGCGTGATATGTCATGGCGACTTACGGCGTTAAGGATTCCCTTGTCCATGCAATTATTGCAGAAAGGTGAGACTACATCTTCCTCGCGATAGTCCTTAACCTTGTTCAATATAAGGAGGAATCTGGCCCAATAATGATGTATTGTTTCATGGGGCTCTTGCCTGATGTGGGAAAGATCGTTCATGTCTGGGTGGGTGGGTGGATTTGAGTCTGAATCCCTACCCGATCTGAGACCCAGGGGCCGAGGAGTTTCCAATCTTGGAAGTTCGGGTTCCAGAGTGTTACCCGATGAATTTGGCCCGCTGCCTCATTCTAGGTTCAGGGCTTGGGTGATGTCCTCCCATAAGCGGGTATCCAGCTCGGAGAGCTCAGGAATCAGGACATAGTTAGTCCTCAAAATAGAGGAAAAGTTGCCGCATTGTTCCTCCACCACCGCAATGTGATGGGTGACCGGTGGAGAGTTAATCTCCCTTTGATCGGGTTTAAGCCCAATCCAATCATAGTCCGTAGCGACTCCCAAGGTGGCAATGTGATCCAAGAGTTTGTTTAGGGAATAGAACTCCATTGGATCCATCTGCTCGGCGACTTTCGAGCCGACGTGGAGGCTATTTTTGATGACCCGAGAAGTCATCCTCGGTGCAGCGGCCGAACGGGCAGTCATGACGAAACTGCCTAGCCGGAGAGTTTGGCCAACAGCCAGAGCTCCCCCGGCGGTAATGTTGCTTTTAACAACGAGACGAGGCATCCTTCCTTACAGCGACGTCACAGAGGAACTCTCAATGAAAGCACCAATGTCGGTGTCAAAACCGGCGGATCTCGGGTAGGGGGTCCCGAACTGTGCGTCTAAGGCGGATGGTAACAGGAGGCAGGGAACATGATGTTCTACCCAGGTTCGGGCCCTCTTGATGGAGGTAAAACCCTACATCATGCTTGATTTATTCTTAATGATATGGGTATTACAAGAGTTGATCTACCACGAGATCGAAGAGGCTAAACCCTAGAAGCTAGCCTATGGTATGATTGTATGTTTTCCAACGGACTAAAACTCTCCGGTTTATATAGACACCGGAGGGGGCTAGGGTTACACAAGGTCGGTTACAAAGGAGGAGATATACATATCTGTATTGCCTAAGCTTGCCTTCCACGCCAAGTAGAGTCCCATCCGAACACGCTTCGTAGTCCAACAGTCCGGCCAAAGGATATAATCCGGCTGTCCGGAGACCCCCTAATCCAGGACTCCCTCAACCCCACTTATATTGGCTGTACAACCAGTGACACAAAACGTAGGACCGACTCCAGCAGACTGTACCCATACTTCACTGGCCACACCACTAGCCCCACCACATAGGACCTACACTCCAGCAAAAGGTATACAGATTTCATTTGCCATAGCACTAGCTGTACCATAGAAAACTCCCTCTCCTACAAAAAGTACAACAAGTCCATTGGTCGAAGACCTATCCCAACTTCAGAGAGGTACAATTCCTGCAGATTGGAACCCCATTCCATTTATTCCCAGTTTAAAAGACAATGCTTTCAATGTTGTTAGGGACTACGTGCATATATTCCCATCATGGGAAGATTATTGTGAAGACAAACACCATTTTCACATCTTCCTGTCCAACTTACGTGTAAGTGCTATTATTCATGGTTATTATTTTCCTGTTTTCTGCTGATTGAACACCTGAATGATTTACATTACATTGTTGTAACTAGGTGAGGGTCAATCTGGATAGTCATGACGTGCAAAGCTTGCTTGTGCTTTTCAAGGAAGCATTGTAGCAGTATCGGTGTTACCTGAGGAAATCACACTTTGATGGCAAGTCTATAAACGAATTCCTGGTGAAGTCTCGTGTGCTGAATTTAGAAGACAGTGAATGGAAAAACCTTGTTATGCACTGGTCTCGTTCCCTGGATGAGGTACTGTCTATGAAATCACATGACAATTTGAACTTCTACTTTTCCGCATGTGCCTTATGGATCTTTTTTGCAGGAAATTTGCTCGAAGAAGAATTCCGGTTTGACAAGAACGATAGGATATCTCAAATATGCTCCCCGCTGCTTTGCTCTTGTTAGTACCTATTGTCCTGTACCACTGTACTTGCATACATACCTGGTTCATTATGTGACAGCAGTATGCATGATAGCTTGCTAATCAATTGTTCGCTCCAAATTATCTGATCTGTATGAATGGTTACATTAGTGTAGAATATATCCAATGCCAATATTTTTTTAGCTCTGCATTGTTCTTGTAAGTACATGTTGTCCTTTATCAGTGTAATTATAATGACAGGTAGTTGTTCATGTACCATCACTCTACAGCTTATTTTCGTTTGCCCTCCATTTTCTACACATCAGATCTATATTTACTCTTACCATAAGGTTGGTACTAAAGAAGTTTAGCTCTGCATTGCTCTTGGCTGTACATTTTGCCTGTATCGCTGCACTTACATCTACTTGGTTATGTAGCATCACTCTTCATCTTATCTTAAATATTCTCCGTTTTTTCGTATATTATCACATCTATATTTACTCTTAACAAAATTTAGAATAAAGGCAATGCTTTTGAAGAAGATTCTATGGTAAACTTCTTGAATTGCCCCCCCCCCCATCAGCATGGACAAGGCCTTTATAGAGCCTGTCTTCACCAATAATGTATGTTTGTCCATCTCAAGCCTTCAAACTTTGTTGTATATATTTGGTTAGGCATGACTGCAACAGCTGTTTAATTTTCGTGTTTGCATCAAATTGCTTGTTTAAAGTTTATTATATGTAGTTCATAAACAAAAGTTCGTCCTTTCTCAATTTAAGTTTTCAGTTGTACAACCAAGTTCCTTCTTCATACCATGTAAATTAAACTATACAGAGCAAGTGATCTTCTTTTGCACTGCATGTATGCTTCTGTTCTTCATGTGTAATCCAGTGGTGTGGTGAACCTACCCACTACAACACAATGTCATATTCTGCAATGTCTTAACTATGAAAAATGTCATATCATTCTACTATTATTTAAACCGTCTCTTTATTTGCCAATCTGAAATGGTATAAATTGACAGCACACTAACCATTGATACTTATGAGTTCTTGATCTGTAATCCAGTGGTGTCGTGAAGCTGCCAACTCCTTCACAATGTCATTTCCTGCCATGTCTTGACCTGAACAATACCATATTGTGTTAATGCAAATTTAAACCATGTCACTTTATTCGTCAGTAAGAAATGCGATGAATTGTCAGCAATGATACTTTTATGTGCAAAACCTGTCATCTGTCTGCTTGTTTATCTTTTAGAGTGAGGAAGATATAAGTTTTGAACAAGCGCAGTCTCATCATCTTGCTTGGCTACTTGCGCTGCAGCTCCCCAGTAGGGCTAGCCTTTCTTGAACTCTATTGAAGTGCTGTCGGTTTTGTATATTATTTTGTCGGTGTGTTTATTTGCACTAGTGGCGATCTTTGATGCCCAATGTATGTAATCTGTTGTCTGCTTGTGCTTTATAATCATAGTGGCGAACTTTGATGCCCAGTGGTTGTAATATGCCGTAATTTCTTTATTGTATAGTATAGGTTTTTTCTTATTCACGATGCTGCAATTATTTTACTATATATATATATATATCCTGTCTTAGCAGTAAACCGGCCAAACCGTAAAATTACAGTACATAATCGGGCTGTCATGCAATCACGATGTAGGTTGGGCCTGAAACGTGCCGATCAGCTCACGGGCCGGCAGCAGCCCGAAATGAACCCCGGCCCATGATTGTGCGAATCAAATCAGAGGCTTTTAATAGGCCGAAAAATTGTCTCGGTCCTTGTTTGGCCCAATCAGATATCGGCTGTGAGCAGGCCGGATGCAAACCGGGCCATAGTTAGGCCCAACTATATGACGGGCTTTTAACAGGCTGAAATTAATATAGGGCCGAAATGTTAAACGGGCCCTTTACAGGCCAAAACTAATATCAGGCCGAATTACTAAGTGGGCCTTTAGCAACTGGGCCCAAAAGCATAGTGTCCAGTTGACAGGCCGAATCTGATATGGGCCATAATTAGGCCCAAAACCTCTTAAAGGGCCGGCCCTTATCTGGGCGGTAATTTGGCCCAGAACATGGTAGGCTTTTAACGGGCCGGATCTCATATGGGTCACTATTAGGCCCGAAGCATGGCAGGCCATTAATAGACCGTATCAAATATGGGCCGGCATTTGGCCCAAAACATGGTAGCCAATTAACGGGCCGGCCTACTAGGGTCCTCAAAATCTTGTGGGCCTACAGCTGGGCCGGCCCATTAATGTCAGCGAAATCTTGTGGGCCTTTAGCTGGGCCGGCCCATTATGATCCACCAGAATTTTGTGGGCCTTTACCTGGGCCGGCCTATTATGGCACACAAAAATCTTGTGGGCCTGTACCTGGGCCGGCCCATTATGACCCACGAAATCTTGTGGGCCTTTAGCTGGGCCATCCCATTATGGTCCGCAAAATCTCATGGGCCTTTAGCTGTGCCAGCCCATTATGGTCCACAAAATCTTGTGGGCCTTTAGTTGGGTCGGCCCATTTAAACTTGTTGGGTCGTGCCACATGTCGACGTATCATAGGCGCCTTTTGTCCAGTGAGTGGATGACACCTATCCCGACGATGAGCCGACACATGTTTCCTCTAGCCAATGATGATTTTACACGTGGAAAATCCCCATTGGTGAGGGCTGTTAACGGGTTATCGGATCCAAAACCCGACCCGATAGCTTAACTGCGTTCCGTTACGGTGGATGCCACGTGTCGGTCACCCTTGACGAAATCACTTCTGTGATGCGCGATTTATCGTCATGGAAGTGGACACCTCCGTGATGATAATTTTGGTAATGGCATGGAACACTTCTACGACAGGACATGTATGACTATCTTGATTCCGTCATAAATTTGTCATGGATGTACATGTATGACAAAAAAAGCGACCTACTGTGACAAACACATATCATCACGGAAGTGTATTTTTTTGTAGTGATGGATACATTCCAAATTGCTAGCTACGAAATAGAATACATGTCGAATTCAACATAAAGGGGTTTTTGAAGATTCGAATTCATAGGAAGTGCATTCATCTATTTGAACCCGAGATAATGGCATTTGTAAATCAGATGTAAAAGGGGGCATCAATCTTTGTTGTGAGTTTGAACATGCTATATATATTCATACGCATATCTAACTTTTTGTTCCCAGCCAAGGAGATTATATCTGGAACCATGCATGAACTGAGGTAGGTCGCATATTTTTTAATATATACTCATGTACAATGTATATTCAAATGTACCCCCTCCATTCCAAAATAATCGCAGCTTTAGGACTTTCAAGAGTAAAGATTTGTGAAGTTTGAAAAATCCTGAAAGTTCAATTCAAGAGAACCGAAAACGTTAATGCTTCTGCTCCCAAATATTGAATGAAGCGCCAAATAGGCCTCTAGTCACGAAAAACCACGCGAGACTAATGTTTTGGTGGTAGGAAATTACTGTCGTGACTCTGGCCCGTGTAGCCTATCGGCCCGATGTCCAATGGTCTAAACCAGGGTAGGTTTGTAACTTCACCAAGACGCCAGTCTCAACCGCCTCCGAGAAGCATTCATACGCCGTGGGCGCCTACCCATGCGCTCGGCCGAAATCTATCCCGCCCACATTTGGGACACCTGACATGACTGTCCTGCCCCCAACCCGCAATATGTCCGAAATTTTAGATGGGGGCAAAGTTTGTAACTTTCCCAAAATTTCAAACAAGTGCGTCTCAAACCGAAACATTGTTCCCCCTTAGTTCCCCGCCTCCCTCCGTTTCCCCATCCATACTTCGTGGGCGTGAAAACGCCCTCTCCACCAGCCACGAAACCCCAGCCTCCTCCATCCTCCACCCCATAGCGGCCAATCCACCGCCGCTCTCCTCCATCACGCTGGAGCCGGTACCCTGACGTCGTCGTCCAACGCAACCACAACCGCAACGCCCTCAAGAACTTAGCAGCTGAAGCCGAGGCAGAGCTGCCTCCACGACACCGACGCTGACGTGCACTGTACTAGAACCACTCCGACCACGCCGTCCTGCGCCTCACTACTGCGGCTCCATTGTCGCAACCGTTGTCAGAGTAAATGACCATGGGTAGCCTAGCCAGCTTCCGCTGGCACTTCAAAAAAATTATAGGCCGATCAAGCCTCCAAGCGTCCAATACATGGGGCCGCCTTCCCCCAGCCGGCTACCTCTCAAGCCGGCTACGCAAAGGCGGCCCAGCCCTGAAATCTTTGAGAAACAAGACCACGAGGAGGCCGACTTCTAGAAGCCGGCCATGAAAAGGCCGACTCCTAGGAGCAGGCCCCTTAGCAGGCGGCTAAGATCTTGCCCTCAGAGTCTGCACCCACATAACGGCGACAAGACGGGGCGTGGCTACAGTAAAGCCTGCCACCCACAAATCCCGGCGCACGCATGGCCACAGTGCACCGTACTGGACGGCCATCACCCATCCGGCGCGGCACTGTTGCCACGATGACCGTGACGTCACCCACGGCGAGCAGTCAGTACGACCCATGGGTGGCGGTCCCCCTCTGTCAGGGAGATCCCAAAGGCAGCCAGGCTTCCCACAGTCGGCCAAGGGTATGGCTGCCTTCCAATAGCCGGCCAGCTCTCTCCCTCCAAGGAGGTGCTTCATTGAGGTGACAAGAGAAGGTAAGGCTACAGTGATGAGCCGCCTCGCGGCGGCACTGTAGCCATGCTTACCACGACAAAGCCATCGTCACCAAGGGCACGGTAATAGTAACCAGCCCCGACAGGACCCCCGAGCGGTGGGGTCGGCCTGTCGACCAAAGGGTCGGCAGCCGGCGGGCCCACCAGTCGGCGGAGAAGCCGGCGGGCGTAGACACAGACGGCCAGGGCCCATGCCTACCCGGTTTACCATTGTACCCCTGGGGGGTAGGCCTATATAAACCCCGGGTTCCCATGCAGGGGAGATTGCTCTTTGGATAGTTTTTAGACACCACAAGGAGAAGAGGAGCGGGCTGGCCTGGCCCTCCTTCATCCTTTCACCGAACAGCTCAAGGAGCATTCTGTAGCTACCCATCGAGCTAGTGATCATGCGGAGACCCTGCAGAGCAGCATTAGGGGTGTTATCTCCACGGAGAGCCCTAAAGCTGGGTAAGATTCGCTGGCGTGCATGTCTTCGCCTTATCCCGTTTCCAGGCACTGGCGATGTTTTATTTGCTCCCACAATGATAAGCCATCCTTTGGCATATGTCGCACCAACCACCCGACATTTGGCGCCCACCATGGGGCCAGGTGCACCGTCTTCCGGAGACCTGTTCTGGACGGGAACCCTCTTCCTTCCTAATGTGCGTAGCCAGCCTGGCTCGCTCGATGGCGCTTGCCCTGACGCGCTGCAAGACGTCGCCGACGCCTGCGCGACAAGTTTCCTTGCCGATCTTCTTGGCAAGGCCCGTATCTTCGACGAGCCCGCATTTGACGCGGGCACAGACTGCCCCGAGAGCCACCTCGTCAGCCTCCTCGACCAACTCCTTGTCTCCGGCGAGCTCGTCGCGGACTTAGAGTCAGTTGGCTCCACCGACCCGATGCTTGTCGACTCCGACACGGCATCCCTTGACGCCTTCCCCACCAACGTGGTGGTCATCAACGACCCTCTTCCTCGAGCTGACAGCAGTGGTAGTGCCATCACCGAGGTACTGGTCATCAGCCATGGCGCCCCCTTAGGTGAAAACACCCACGACGCTCTGCAAATGGCGCTGCACGACTTGTCCGTCCCCGTCCCGGCCGACACGGATGCCAAGACATTGGAGGCGCGCCGCCTCGCCCTCGTTGCAGAGGGCCAGAAGCTCTCCACAATGAGACGCCTCACCGAGGCTCACCAATGCGAGGTCGACTATGCCGCCTTCGGCACGTCCCGAAGGGCCGAGCCACATCGGCATCAACAAGAAACATGGCGCGGCTATCACCAACATGCTGGGAGCAGACCGCCCTGTCTATGCCACGCCTCTCGAGAACTTGCGCGCCAACCAGGCGGCCGCAGACGAGTTGAATGGGCTGGGGCCTGACGAGCTCCCCTACATGACCAGACGCATCCAGCAACTTATCGACGCGGCCACGGAGTGGCACGAAGCCGGCGTCCGTGCCGAGAGTCCTCCACAGCGCTGAGAGCACGGTGCGACGTCCCGAACCCCGACCACGGGCAACGCCCACGCATGAAAATAAAAAGAGTCGGCTACCAGCCGCAGCCGGACTCGAATCTCCATCGAGCTTGATGCAGAGGGCCGCCCTCGAGCCGTAGAGTGGCGGGGCAACCCCCCTCCTCCTCTGCCTCATGGGGAGAGATACCCTACCCCGCCGCCTGTCACACATCCGACCCTCAGTGGCCGGCTGGGTCGCCGCGAAGGAGTCGGCGAGAATGATGCCCACCACCGGATCGACCGCCTTGCGCGATCCCTGGCCTTGCAAGAAGAAGATGATGTCGGCCCGTCTTGCTTCGGCCCCCACATCCGCGACGAGCCCTTCCCCAAAGGGTTCTCGCTCCCAAGAGACACACCCAAGTACAACGGCTCCGTGAAGCCGGAAGATTGGTTGATCGAGTACTCCACCGCGGTTAGCATCGCAAACGGCAACAGGCGTGTTGCCGTAAAATATGTGCCCCTCATGCTCCAAGGCACGACGCGCAACTGGCTCAATAGCCTCAAGCTTTACAATGTCAACAGCTGGCTAGACTTCACTGAAGCCTTCATACGCAACTTCACCAACACCTACATGCGGGCTCCCAAGCCCCGACAGCTCTCCTTGTGTGTCCAAGGGCCCAACGAATCGACTCGCGACTACCTCACGCGTTGGGCCGAGCTCCGCAATTCCTACGAGGGAGTGCACGAGGTCCAAGCTATAGCGTACTTCACCGCTGGGTGCCGAGAAGGCACCCTCCTCAAGCACCGACTCCTCTGTGACGAGCCGACTATGCTTCACAAGCTGCTAGTCATAGCCGACAAATACGCTGTCTGATTTCGGGTTCCGGCAGACCCTTGAGGTTCGAACACTGGGGTGTGCGCGGAGATTTCGCCTTCTACCTACCTGCACCCCTCCGCCTCGCTAAGATCTAAGCTATGGAAAGAACAGCACAAGAGACACAGGGTTTATACTGGTTCGGGCCACCGTTGTGGTGTAATACCCTACTCCAATGTGGTGTGTGGTGGATTGCCTCTTGGGCTGATGATGATGAGCAATACAAGGAAGAACAACCTCGCGAGGGTCTATTCTTGGCTGGGGGGATGAACTGCTAGGAGCAGTTCAGTCACCCTTCTCTCTCTCTCTTCTTGATTCTGTCTCTGATTTTGATCCGATCTCTAATCTCTGATCTCTGATCCCCTCTACCCTGGGGGTGGCTAGTCCTATTTATAGGCAAAGGCCCTGGGCCTCTTCCCAAATATTGAGCGGGAAGGGCGCCAACAATTGGCCATTTTGAAGGGGAACATCTGGTACACTTATCCTGACTAAAGTTGGTCCTCGCCTTCCAAAGGCTCTGGTGGTGACGCTGGCTTGGGCTCCACAATGACTTCCTCCCTGTCGTTGGACTGGTCTTGGTCTCATTGCACCGAAACGGGTGCCTTTGCTTGATGCCCTCGCCTGCGCTTTCTCCCTTTGCACCAAAGAGGAAAGGAGGACACTGCGCGGCTGGCGCTTGCCTGGCGCCTTTGGTCGTCATGGCTTGCGTTACGGGCACATCGTGAGGTACCCCGCCTTGATCTCTCCACCTCCTCGCGAGCCAGCCTGATGAGGCCGTGCCTGAGGAAGCTCCGTGTCGTCCGCCCCACGAGGGTCTTGGGTCTGTGTTGATGAAGATGGGCCGCGCTGGGCCCCCTTTTGAGCCACGCTGCAGGCCGCAGGTGGGCATGTCTGGGGACCCCCGTTCCCAGAACGCGACAGTAGCCCCCAGGCCCAAGGCGCGCCCGGACTTGGCCGTGCAGGGAGGCGAAAGGGCAAGAGCGAAGCACCGTGGGCCCTAATAGCCTGCGGCCTTGGGCGCCATGTGGCGGGTAATTGGACGTGGGCGTCTCCACTTCCCCATGGCGCCTCGGCAACTGCACGGATTGGACAAGTCCGTGCATGCAAAGCGGGTCATGATTACCTGCGATCGTGGAGGTCGGCGGTTGGCCTTCGCCGGCCATAAGTACGGAACGGCGCACGCCCTTCCAGTCCATCCCTTCTTGCTTCTCCTTCTTCCCGGTCCTTGCTCCGTCTTGCTGCGATGGCTCCGATCCGCCGGTACTCGACGGCAGAGAAGGGAAAGGCTCCCCGAGAGGAACCAGACCCGCTCCCGCCGAAGAAACGGCTCGCCCTCCATAGCCGGGACGAGGGGGCCCATCAGCTGGTGTCGAGGCCCTGGTGCGAGTGGTCACCGCCAGGGTTCCTGCTTCCCTTGTACGGCCACATTGAGGGCTCTGAAGGAGTCGATGCCGATCGCCATGGGCGGTGCCGCCGTCGGCGCCGACGGGTCGCGAAGGTGTGGGTCGTCCCCCCTAGGGTCCACACCAAGGGCTCCTCCCGAGAGTTCGTGCTCCACGCCGCCATGCCTCCTCAGTCTTGGATTCGCCTTCCTCCCTTCTTCGCCTCCATCATCCTGCAGGGAGAACTCCTGGAGCTTTGGCGTGCTGCAGCACCCTTGCGACCGAGGCAGATGTCGCGGTCGTTGCCTCGGGCGAGGTCTTCATGACTCGAGGCTGGAGCGAAATCGCCCGGGTCTGCAGGACAAGAGGCGCCTTCGCGATCCACTTGGATTACGACGGTGCTTCGGTGATGTTCTTCAAGGTCTTCGATGCGAACGGGCGCCGGCTGGAGTGCTGCCCTGGGAGAGGTGACCGGGACCCTGCTACGGCGAGGACTGGGCCCACCGACCGCTCCCTTGGCGGCTGCTCAAGCGGCGGAGGCATCGGAGGGTCCAGCGACTCCGGCGAGCTCTTTGTGACTCCGGAGACGAGCGATGACAGCTATGAGCTCCCGAGCCGGCGCCGCTCCTAGAGCAGGGCGGGCTCATCAGGCCGTCGCCGACTCTGATCTGGATGGGGTTGGCGCCGGTGCTTGACGGCCCACTGTTGATGATGGCGTCTTTTGCAGGGGCGCATGTAGTTAGCGTCCTTTTAGGATTTGTTCCCTGCGAGGAATCAAAGAGGCGTCCCGTGGGGGCTTGTAAGGTGCCTGTGATCCTATTTTGTTAATATAACCCTTGTCGTAGAATTGTGCGAGTTGTTCATTCCGTCTTAGCTCAGTTCTCCCTTTCGAACCTCACGAGGGCTTGGTGCTCTGCGCCGACAGGTCCCAGTCCCAAGGTGGCTTCAGCCGTCGCTGGTATGCCAGGTCGCGATGCCGTGGTCAAGGCCAGGAGGTGAGCGACCCGGGGTCCGGTAAGAGCCCCTGAGTCGCGATGCTCAGGAGGTCCCCTTTGGCGCTCAAGCAGCCGTCGTTCGGTGAGAAAGGAGAGCGGCGTCGCTAACGCGGGATTGCATTAGGTGCGGGGATGGTGCCACGGTAGCTGGTGCTTCTGGGTGGTGACTTATCTCGAGAATCAGGGGCCGCTCTCTGGTGTGTCGCCGGGTCCGTGCATCGGCAGGCGTGAGGTTGCTCGGAAAGGTCCTCACGTGTCCCTCCCCTCTCACCTTTGCTCCCCTTTCTGCTCTACGTCCTCGGGTCCCGGCCCTCGAGCGAGTCCCAGCCGTCGCTGGTATGCCAGGTTGCGATGCCGTGAACAAGGCCAAAGGGTGAGGGCTGGAGAGCCAGTAGGAGCCCTGAGTCGCGATGCTCAGGCACCCCCCCTTTAACATGCAAGCGGTTCACGCGGATGAGAGTGAAGGAGACACCGCAAGGGCCTCGCCTGACGCAGCTCCTTTAGGAGATCCTGTAGACCCATCATAGAAAGAACGAGGGGTTGCCATGACAATTGATAGTCAGTCGTTGGTTGCTTCCGAGGGGCGATGAGGCACTGAAGGCTTGACGAGGTGGCGCCATGCGGGGCTGCCGCCGCCAGAGCTCAGCCATTCAGGTTTGTCGGCGTTGCAGGGACGGACCCATGCACAAGCGTCGTGCCGTTTGGGAGCAGCTCTGTCAGTTGGCGTCAGTTGAGCGGGCAACTATGTCAAACACATTAGCCGCGAAGCAGTGGATTCATTCAAATAGATGCTGGGGAGGCGGACATCACTGGGTTAGGCCCGAGTGACTTGGGGATGATGCAGCCTGAGGGGCGCCCCCAACAAGGTAAGCTAACAACATAAAATAAAAGGGATACATGCCGCAGGGACGGACCCACGCGGCCTGGGAATAATGCAGCCCTGGGGGGTGCTCCTAGCTAGAAATGAAACTTGAAAGATGTCACCTGATGATGTTGAGGACGAAGGAGTGTTGGCATAGCAGACTCGGTGGGCTACGGAAGCCGATCCTCACGAGCCCCCAGGCCCAGGGGCCTCGGGAGGCTCCGGAGGCGCTGGTGGATCCTCGCGGACCATCTCCATCTCTGCCAGGGCTGCGAAACGCTTGGCCTCTTGAGCCTCCATGATGCCCCTCATGAGGAGTTGGTACGTGGCAGCCGCGTTCGGCAAGCCGTAAGGCATGCGAACATAGCTGTGGGGTGGACCTTCGCAACGCCCCACTCGCGAGGGCCAGAGGCGCTCCAGAGAGGCGACTCGATTGAGCCCTGGTATGTCAATGCAGACGCGCAGCCCACCATCCTCGCCTGGATGGGAGCCACAACTGGTAGGCGGTAGCCGCCTCTCATGACTCTTGACTCCTGTAGCTCCTAAATGGCCTTGCTGACGAACTCCTGAGGGTCTGGCTCTCCTTGCCTTACTCCTTCTTGAGGGAAACGTGCTTCGAAACACGCCTCCATGTGGTGCCCAAGCGCCTCCCTCGTGACCTTAGCCAGGTCGGCGGCCCTCCAGGGGAGAGCCCCCGAGCCCTGCCCGAGCAGGGCACCGGGCGCGCTTTCCTATGCGATGGAAGGAGGTTCCCCCTGGGCAGGCGCGGGCCCTGAGGGGCCAGCCTCCTGAGGGGCCAGGCCGGACGATGTCTTCTTCTTCTTGGGGGCGGTCTCGGGAAGCCTCCTGCTTCCGCGATCCGGGTCTTCGAGTGATGCGGCCTGAAAGGCTCGTTCCAGGGAACACAATGCGTCCTTCTCTTCACAGGGCACTGTGATGACTCCGCCACTTCCTGGCATCTTGAGGACGTTGTAGCCGTGGTGAGTTACGGCCATGAACTTGGCCAGCGCTGGGAACCCAAGGAGCATTGTACGGCAGGCGAATATGAGCGACGTCGAAGTCGATGAGCTCAGTGCGGTAGTTGTCGCGTGCCCCGAAGGTGACAGGGAGGCAGACCTGCCCAATCGGGACCGTGGAGCCATCGGTGACTCCGGAGAAAGGCTTGGTTGGCTGAAGCTGGTTGTAGGGCACTTGGAGATTGTTGAATGTTTCCACGGACAGGATGTTGACCCCTGCCCCACCATCGATGAGTGTCCTGGTGACCACCACGTTGCTGATGATTGGGGAACAAAGCATCGGGAGGACTCCGGCTGTGGCCGCACACTTGAGCTGATCTGCTGAGCTGAACATGATGGCGCACGCCGACCACCTGAGAGGGCGCGTGGCTTCCAGCTTGGGGAGGACTGCATTCACTTCGCGGGCGAACTGCTTGAAGATGCGTTGAGAGGCCGGGGCTTGAGCCCCGCCCAGGATGCAGGCGATCGCGCGCGGCTCCTGGAAGCCCCCAGCCCCCTCGTCCTAATGGCGGTCCTCGTTTCTCCTTGGCTGCGGCGGCAGCGGAGGGAGGCCTGCGTTGCCTTGCGGGCGATCCTCGCGAGGCTGATCCCTCCAGTCTCCCTCGCGAGGCGGGTCTTGCCAGCGATCCTCGCGAGGTCGATCGCGCCACCCTTGGCACGGGAAGCGGTCTTCCCAGCGTCATGCGTTCCTTCCACCTCCTCGACCGTAGCCCCGGTCACCACGGTCGGGGCGACGACCGATCCTTCCTTCTCGCACGGCTCGGAGCTCTTGACATTCATTGGTGTTGTGGGTGTGGAGGTCGTGGTACACATAGTACCGACTGCCCTTGGAAGATTCGGGCTGATCTCTGCCCCGCTTGGTGTCTGGTTCTGCCGCGAGCACGACATCCCCCTTGCGCTTCACATCCTTGGCCTTGGGCTTCTTCTCTTCTGGGTCCGCGGCAGGCAGCTCGAGGAGGGAGAGACGCCCTTCCTCAGCCCTGGCGCACTTGGTTGCCAAGTTGAACAACTCCAAGGAAGTGCACAGGTCTTCATGCATCGCCAGCTCCTCCTTCATCTTGACATCGCGCACGCCGTCGGAGAAGGCTGAGATGATGGCCTCCTCGGTCACCTTGGGAATCTTGAGGCGTGCATTATTAAAGCGCTGGATGTACTTCTGCAGGGTCTCTCCGGGTTGTTGCTTGATGCGACGCATGTCGCTCACGGCGGGTGGCCCGTCGCCAGTACCTTGGAAGTTGGCGATGAAGCGGGTGCGCATCTCGTCCCAGGAGGAGATCGTTCCTGGAGCCAGGTTCAGGAGCTAGGTGCGGGCCCCGTCCTTGAGCGCCATGGGAAACCAGTTCGCCATGACCTTCTCGTCTCCGTTGGCAGCTTCGATGCCCAGCTCATAGAGCTGGAGGAACTCCGCAGGGTCGGCCGTGCCGTCGTAACAAGGAGGCAGGTCTGGCTTGAACTTGCTGGGCCATGCGACGCTGTGTAGCTCGGTGGTGAAGGCACGGCAGCCTTCTGTGGCCGCGGGAGGCCTTGGGTGGCGGAGAGCTTGGTCTTGCATGTCCCCACGCGCTGCAGCTTGGAGCAGCGCGGGGTCTTGACGTGCAGGAGCAGGAGCATGGTCGCAACGTGCTGGAGCAAGGAGCGCCCGGGCAGCTTCTTGCGGGCGAGGGACTTCTTGGCAGCTCTGCTCTTGCCATGCTGGCACCTGACGGAGCGGGTTCCGCCCAGGGGCCACGCACCTTGGAGCCATGGTGCCTTCTTGAGGAGGAGGTGGCTGGGGCGCCATCGGAGCTTCGTCGCCCGCGCGGGGTGGGGTGCGGTGCAGCGGAACGGACAGCGTAGGAGAGCCCCCTGCGGCACGGACGAGCTCGGCAACGCGGTCGAGCCATTCTTCATAGACGTCGTCGACGGGACGGTAGCGCAGGAGCTCGTTTGCCGCGATGAGCGCAGCTCGAGCTTCCATGGGTGCGCGGAGCGCGCGGGATGAAGAACCAGCTGGGGTGAGCGAGGTAGTAGCGGTGCGGCTGTCTTGCTGCACGGACGGATGCTGAGATGACGCTTGCTGCTCGTCCCCCGCCGGGCCGGTGGTGGCATTGATGGCAGGTGACGTGGAAAGGCGAGGACGCCCGCCGACAGGAGCCGTCTGGGCAACGCGGGAAGCGAGAGTGGCCCGGTGCTCGGCGCGGGCCCGACGAGCGTCAGACATGGACGCGATGGTCGGAGGAGAACGGGGTGGTGGAAGACGAATTCCGGCGCACCCCAACCTGGCGCGCCAAATGTCGGATTTCGGGTTCCGGCAGACCCTTGAGGTTCGAACACTGGGGTGCGCACGGAGATTTCTCCTTCTACCTACCTGCACCCCTCCGCCTCGCTAAGATCTAAGCTATGGAAAGAACAGCATAAGAGACACAGGGTTCATACTGGTTCAGGCCACCGTTGTGGTGTAATACCCTACTCCAGTGTGTGGTGTGGTGGATTGCCTCTTGGGATGATGATGATGAGCAATACAAGGAAGAACAGCCTCGCGAGGGTCTGTTCTTGGCTAGGGGGATGAACTGCTAGGAGGAGTTCAGTCACCCTTCTCTCTCTCTTCTCAATTCTCTCTCTTATTTCGATCCGATCTCCGATCCCCTCTACCCTGGGGGTGGCTAGTCCTATTTATAGGCAAAGGCCCTAGGCCTCTTCCCAAATATTGAGCGGGAAGGGCGCCAACAATTGGCCATTTTGAAGGGGAACATCTGGTACACTTATCCTGACTAAAGTTGGTCCTCGCCTGCCAAAGGCTCTGGTGGTGACGCTGGCTTGGGCTCCACAATGACATCCTCCCTGCCGTTGGACTGGTCTTGGTCTCGTTGCACCGAAACGGGTGCCTTTGCTTGATGCTCTCGCCTGCGCTTGCTCCCTTTGCACCAAAGAGGAAAGGAGGACACTACGCGGCTGGCGCCTTTGGTCGTCATGGCTTGCGTCACGGGCACCTCGTGAGGTACCCCGCCTTGATCTCTCTGCCTCCTCGTGAGCCAGCTTGATGAGGCCGTGCCTGAGGAAGCTTCGTGTCATCCGCCCCGCGAGGCTTGGCCCCTCGCGAGGGTCTTGGGTCTGTGTTGATGAAGATGGGCCGCGTTGGGCCCCCTTTTGAGCCACACCGCAGGCCGCAGGCAGGCAAGTCTGGGGACCCCCGTTCCCAGAACGCCAACATACGCCATAGCTGATTCCTCGATGAAGACCGAGCTCCGAGTAGACGCCTCCGGGAAGGTGCTCGCTCCAAGTCCCAAGACGCCGGCTGGAGAGTCCGGCCTACGCCCGTACCAGAACGACCACAAGCGCAAGGCTACCCTGCCACCTTCCGCCAGTCGGCAGGTGGCCACAGTCGAAGAGGAACAACTCGAAGGGCGGCCCGCACCCAAGAAGCAGAAGGGCGGCAGGCCGGCTTGGCAGCCGGCTTTCTCCTACAAGCAAGTACTTGATGCCCCCTACAAGTTTCACAGCGGCGCAAAGCCTTCAAACCACACGACCAGAAAATGACATTGGCTCACATGGATCTCCAAGGGTGCGTGGATGGCGCCACCTCCGCCTGCTGGTCAGCCGCCTCCGGCTTCCCCACAGCCGGCCGCTCGACCCGCGATCGGGGCAGTTCAAGACGAGTACCCCAACGAGCATGCCGCCTACGTCGTCTTTACAAGCCAGCCAGAATATCGGCGTAGCCGACGCTGATAAAACCAAGAAGTCAATGCTGTCGCCTCCAACAACCCAGAGTTCATGCACTGGTCAGAAAGGCCTATTAGCTGGAGCCGAACAGATTACCCAGAGGTGATGCTGTCTCCCGACTCTTACGCATTGGTTCTGGACGCCACCCTCGCTACGGAAAGGCGAGCCGCCCGTTTCTCCCGTGTGCTGATAGATGGTGGGAGCAACATCAATATCCTACACCATGACACCATTGAGAAGCTGAGCATCAAGACAAAGCAGCTCATGCCCAGTCGGACTGTATTCCATGGTATCGTACCTGGCTTGTCCTGCTCCCCAATCGGCAAGATCAAGATAGATGTCCTCTTCGGGGACAAGGATAATTTCCGCCGAGAGCCCTTACCACGTGTTGCTTGGCCGACCTGCCCTGGCCAATTCATGGTTGTACCCCATTATGCCTACCTCAAGATGAAGATACCAAGTTCCAAGGGCATCATCACCATAACCGGAGACTACAAGAAATCCTCCGAGTGCACGGCTGCCAGCAGCCGGCTGGCCGAGTCCCTTGTAATTGCTGAAGAGAAGAAGATACTGGACCGAGTCGTGGCCATGGCCGGCAAGCAGCCGGCCCTGTCTCCCAACCCCAAGGAATGTGGTGCCCAAGGTTCTTTTCAGCCGGACAAAGAAACAAAGAGGGTACCTCTGGACCCAGATCACCCAAAAAGGTTTGGCACCATCGGGGAAAACCTGGACAGCAAATAGGAATGCGAGCTCGCCGATTTCCTTCGTGAGAATCGGGACATTTTCGCACGGTCCCCCAAGGACATGCCGCGTGTGTCGAAGGAATTCGCCGAGCACAAGCTACATGTCCGAGAAGGTGCAACACCAGCCAAACAGCCTCTCCGCCGACTATCGGAGGAGAAGAGAAGGATTGTAGGAGAATAGATAGCCCGGCTTCCAGCAGCCGGCTTCATTATGGAAGTTTTCTTCCCAGAGTGGCTCGCCAACCCGGTCCTCGTGCTGAAGAAAAATAACAAGTGGCGCATGTGTATAGACTACACTAGCCTTAACAAGGCTTGCCCCAAAGATCCCTTTGCCTTGCCAAGGATTGATCAAGTAATAGACTCCACAGCCGGATGCGAGTTGTTCGGCTTCTTGGATGCTTACTCAGGCTACCACCAGATAAAGTTGGATCCAGCTGACCGCCTGAAAACCGCCTTCATCACACCTTTCGGAGCCTTCTGCTACCTGACTATGACATTCGGCTTGAGAAATGCCGGTGCCACTTTTCAGCATTGCATGCAGAAATGCCTCCTCAAGCAGCTCGGCAGAAATGCCCACATCTATGTAGATGATATTGTAGTGAAGATGGAGAAGCGCAGCACCTTGCTGGAAGACCTCAGAGAAACATTTCAAAACTTACGCCGATTCCAAATCAAGCTCAACCCCGAGAAATGCGTGTTCGGAGTACCAGCCGGCCAGCTCCTAGGCTTCCTAGTCTCTGAACGCGGCATCGAGTGCAACCCAATGAAGATCAAGGCCATAGAGAGAATGGAGATTCCCACCAAGCTGCAGGATGTACATAAGTTCACCGGATGCTTGGCTTCCCTGAACCGCTTCATCAGTCGCCTCGAAGAGAAAGCCCTCCCCCTCTACCGACTCATGGAGAAGTCCACTCATTTCAAGTGGAACGACCAGGCGGACCAAGCCTTCCATGAGCAAAAGAAGATGCTGACCACGCCACCTGTCTTGGCGGCACCGGCTGAAGAGGAGCCCATGCTCCTTTACATTGCCGCTACTAGCCGGGATGGTCAGCACTGTCATCGTAGTCCAGTGGCCAGAAGAAGGCCGGGCTCAGCCAGTTCAGAGGCCGGTGTATTATTTAAGCGAAGTGTTATCCACATCGAAGCAGAACTACCCACACTACCAGAAGATGTGCTACGGTGTGTACTTCGCTGCCAAGAAGCTCAAGCCTTATTTTCAAGAGCACCCCATCACAGTCGTATGTACTGTCCCGCTCGCCGAGATCATAGGCAGCCGGGATGCATCCGGCCGAGTGGCCAAATGGGCCATTGAGCTGGCCCCCTACGCGATCTTCTACCAGCCCCGCACCGCTATTAAGTCCCAGGTGCTGGCCGACTTCCTCGTCGATTGGGCCGAAACCCAATACCTGGCACCGGCTCCCGACTCCACTCACTGGCGGATGCACTTCGATGGGTCCAAGATGCACACCGGCTTAGGAGCCGGCATCGTCCTCACCTCTCCCAAGGGTGACATGCTCAAGTATACATTGCAAGTTCATTTTGCCGCCTCCAACAATGTGGCCGAGTACGAGGCGCCCATACACGGGCTCCGGCTAGCCAAAGAGCTCGGCATCCGCCGGATCTTGTGCTATGGCGACTAGGATTTGGTGGTCCAACAGTCATCCGGTGACTGGGACGCCAAAGACGCAAACATGGCGAGCTATCATTTCCTCATCCAGCAAATCAGTGGATATTTTGAAGGATGTGAGTTCCTTCATGTACCACGTGCCGACAACATGCAAGCAAATGCCCTGGCACGAGCCATACCAGCCAGTGTTTCTCTCCACCGCATCCTTAAGCCGTCTCCAGAATCTGATTCCATCTTCGTGCCGCCTTACCCCAACGCAGTCGGATCCGACTTGGGAAACCAAGCAGGTGGTGCGGGGAATCCAACAGGCGGCCCGAGGACTACCATAGTCGCACCCGGCCCGGGGAATTCGGAACTCGGTCCGGGGGCTATTGCAGCCGACCCAGGGACTACATCAACACAACAGGCGATGGCCGACTCCGACTCCAACTCTTCACCACCCAGCCCACCCGCCCCTATCACAGTGGCAATCCTGACAATAGAAGAAGTCACAGCTCCATCATGGGCCCAGCCGATCCTCAACTTCTTGGTAAACAGAGAGCTGCCAACCGACGAGATCTCGGCAAGACAAGTTCAATGCCGAGCCGGAGCCTACACAATCGTCAGCCGAGAGCTTGTTAGGCGCAGCGTCACTGGAGTCTTCCAGCGCTACGTCGAACCAGAGAAGGGCATAGCAATCCTCAGGGACATCCACCAAGGCGAATGCGGCCACCATGCAGCCTCAAGATCACTCGTCACCAAGGCTTTTCGCCATGGGTTTTTCTGGCCGACTGCTTTGGAAGACGCCAAGGAACTAGTCAAACACTGCAAAGGGTGCCAAGTTTTCAGCTCCAAGCAACACCTACCGGCTTCTACACTCAAGACCATCCCCCTCACCTGGCCCTTTGCCGTCTGGGGGCTGGATATGGTGGGCCCGTTCAAGACGGCACGCGGCGGCATGACGCATCTGCTCGTCGCTGTGGACAAATTTACCAAGTGGATTGAGGCAAAGCCGATCAAGAAGCTGAATGGGCCGACTGCCGTCACCTTCATCACAGATATTACAACCCGGTATGGCGTACCGCATAGCATCAACACCAAAAATAGCACAAATTTTGCAAAGGGAGCACTGGCACGTTTCTGCGCAACACGTGGCATCCGGCTGGACCTAGCGTCTGTTGCCCACCCGCAGTCAAATGGCCAGGTCGAGCGAGCAAACAGCCTCATCCTCTCCGGCATCAAGCCCCGACTGGTCGTGCCACTAGAGCATTCGGCCGGCTGTTGGCTCGACGAGATACCGGCCGTCCTCTGGAGTTTGCGCACTATCCCAAACAAGTCGACCGGCTTCACCCCTTTCTTCCTTGTTTATGGTGCCCAGGCTGTCATCCCAACTGACATCAAGTTCGACTCGCCTCGGGTCACCATGTACACGAAGGCGGAAGCCAAGGAAGCACGAGAAGACGGTTTTGACCTGCTGGAAGAAGGCCGGTTGTTAGCTCTCAGTCGGTCCGCCATCTATCAGCAGGGTCTCTGCCGCTACCACAGCCAGAAGGTTAAGCCAAGATCTTTCCAAGAGGGCGATCTTGTGCTCCGGCTGATCCAGCGAACAGCCGGCCAGCACCAGCTCTCGGCCCCTTGGGAGGGCCCCTTCATCATGAGCAGATCTTTAGGCAACGACTCCTACTACCTAATCGACGCGTAGAAGCCGAAGGCATGCAAGAGAGATGATTTCGGCAAGGAGTCAGAACGACCGTGGAATGCCAATCTCCTCCGAAGATTTTACAGTTAAAAACAGTATGTAGCACGCTACCTTTTGTACTAAGTACGAGACAAGGGGTGCCCCGAGGAGTGCTCGGGGACTACCCTCTTTTATCTATGAAAGACGAGTATCACGCATACGATTATGTTATTACACTTGCTTTCTTCGTCCGGCACCGGGTTCGACCAGTCGGCCCGGGGACTTGCCGCCTCAAGTTATATCTGAAGTTCCACCTGCAGTCAGACAAGTAGTGTGCCGGCACCCAAGCCCCCTCTTGCCAAAAAGTCACAGCTCGAAGAACCGACTGTCCGACTGGCAAGAGCAAAGGGCAAGAAAGGATGCCCACGCGAAAAACGGCTAAGGACCAACGAACTTATATAACGCGAGTCGGCCTCCCACCCGCCAGCCGTCTACCAGAGCAGCCAGCTGGCCGGCTTCCCGTTCACCTTGCTGCAATCTGAGAAAGCTTGAGTACTTGCCTTCCCAAAACGACCAAATCCTTCTCCGGCCACAGACTGCAGAGCAGCTGTCCGGCTGGGAAGGCAGCGGCCAAGGGAAGGCGGCAAAGGAAAAAGCCAAAGGATAAAAAGCAAACATAAACGGAAGCCAAACACATGAATAATATTTAGACAAAAGACCTTCGAAAGTCCAGCATTCAACATAGTCTGAATACACCCTCAGTGGGTGGAACTGCGCAAATTTAAAGATTGTTCAAAGAAGTAACAAGCAGTAAAGCTAGGATAGCGGATCAAGCCAGGGGAACAACAGGCGAGTTGGGCAGGTTGGCGGAGTCGGCGGTGCTGGCTGGAGGAGTGACCGGCTGGCGTGTCTCGGCATCGTTGCTAGAGGCACGATCGGGCTGAGGCGGGCTGGTCGCTTCACCATCCGGCGCAGCGTCTTCGTCATCCTCTCCCTCTTCCCCTTCTCCCTCATCACTGGAGGCAATCTCCTCCGCTGAGTCCTAACCTTCGGCTGGGTTCAGCCCAAACCACTCATCCGGCTGAGCGATGCCGGCGTCATCCACCTCAGGAGCAAAGGCGCTGGTATCGGTATACTCGGCGATCGCTGAGGCGCGCTGGATGATAGCTGGCCGCACCGCCTCCAGCTCCTCGTTAGCCTCCTGCAGCCAGGTGCTCAGCTGGTCCAAGTTCAACCCAGTATACCAAGCTCGGACGACCTCCAGAGCCCGCCCAGCACTAGACCGGGCCGCCGGCGCCTTCCAAGTCTCGAAGCGGCCAACTGCGACCCCCAGCCAGTCAGCGGTCTAACTTGGGGTGCACGGAATCACCTCGCCAGGCCAGAGGGCGGCCAGCACTTGCGCCCCGGAGCGCTGAACACAGCAGAGCATGCGGTGGGCCAGTTTCAGGCGGGCTTGAAGCCCCAGAAGCTGCTCCTCAAGTGACCGGCTGGCATTCGGCGCGATCTCGGCCCCCGCCTGCTGTCGCGCATCGCGGTAGGCCTCGATGGCTTGGGTGGCGGCGGCAGAGTAGCCGGGAAAGTAATCTGGACAAAGAGGAAAGCAGTGGCACAAAGTCAAAAAATGAATCAGATAGTAGAAGGCAGGCAAGGAAGCAAAGAAGAAGGTGGCCTACCATCAATCAAGTCTTCCACCTGGCTGTAGCCTTGGCTCAGCGCCTGCCTCATCTCGGCCCAGTTTGCTGCCTCGGTCTCATATTCGGCTTTGAGGGCGGCCTCGCTGTCCTGCGCCGCCTTCAGGGCCACCTTGTGGCTCTCCTCCTGGTCGTCCAGCCTCTTGGCCAGGCGGTCACGCTCTTGACCTAGGGCGGCGCACTCGGCCTCCTTGGCACGAAGGACGGTCTGGGCTCCGCTCAGCTGGCTCCTCAAGTCAGCATTGGCCCCTGCAAATATAAAGAAAGAAGTCGTCAGGAAAAGATCCGACCCGACTACTCGGTAGTCGGCCCGAGTCTCGGGGACTACACCCAGTGGGTGCGCTGACGCGCCCCCACTTAAAAGAAAAACAAAGCGCTTACTCCGGCTCTCAGCCAGATTAGTGGCTTTCTGATTCAACTCCTGGGTCTAGGAGTTGAAGGCGGTCGCGCGGAGGTTGTGGTACTCCTGCAGAGAAGACAAGGGACACGAGTAAGAACAAGATGGCAATCAAGCTTTCCAATAAGTTCCAAGCTGCCTGCTCAGCAGCCGGCTCGGAACTCGGGGACTACACCCAGTGGGTGCACTGACGCGCCCCCATGGAAGAAATTAAAAGCAATCGACAAGGAGCAGGAGGACTCACCCGAATAACCGACCGCGTCGTGAGAAACTCCTGGGTGTACTGCTTCAACGCGGTGGCTTGGGCCTGCAGCCGGTTCCGGATGTCCTGCACCGCCACATTCAGCACGGCTGTCCCGCCGCCCGGCATCCACCCGGACGAGCTGTCGCGGGCCGCTTCTAGGTCCTGGTTCGATGAGCCGGCGTCCACGGTCTTCTACGCGTTCGGTGCTGAAGTCGCCTTCCCCATGCGCCGGTGAAGCGGGGACGAGATCACAAGATCCTCTCCCACGGTCGGCTCGCCCCCAACCGGCTGCGGTGGTGGCACTTCAGGCCGGCCTCCTCGGCCCGCTCCAGTCGGCGGTGATGGCGCCGCCTCCCTCTCCGTCTCCGGCTGGCCGCGGCCGGCCTCCTCCAACGGGGGCACAGGGGTGTCAGAAGCCACGGCGCAGAGGGGAATGACGAACTGCGGAGGCTGGTTCTGCAGGGCGTCCGCCTCCCTCTCCGTGTCTGCGGCCTTCGCCTGGGCCTTGGCGGCCGCGACGGCTCGCGCCTCCGCCGACTTCTCCTCTGCCTCTCGAGCCGCCCTCCACTCCTCCGCCTCCCGCTCCTCCCGCACTTCCCGCGTGTTCTGCTCCGTCGCCTCTAGAAGGTCAGCGCGGGGATCTACCCGGAGCGAGCTTGAAGACCCTCCTACGACTCCGACTATGGAGGCGGCCGGGACTCGCCCAAGGGAAAGAGGGGCTCTGTTTGATAAATCGAGAAAAAAGGTTTGGAAAAACATCAACCGAAGAATAAGAAAAAAGAAAGGCATGAGAACAGCGACACTTACGCTGAGACCGCCTGCGGCTGCTTCACCACCTTGCGGAAGCGGGCTGCCTTCGCGGCCGCCTCGTCCCGCTTGGTCGCCGTCGCGGTACTCTTCGGCTTCTTCGGCCGACTGGCGAAGTGGATCGACGCGGCCCGACGCTTCTGCACGCTTCCATGGGCAGTCGGCCCGGTGGATGGGCCCGCACCATGGTGATCGGGCGCTGGTCGGCGGCGCGGAATGACTTTGGCCTCGTCGTCATATGGCCAATCCTCAAAGCCAGCCCCGAGCCCGGACCCACCTGCGTCGCTGCCTTCCCCTGCTACGTCATCCTCCATGGAGGCCGCCCCCAAGTCTGAGTCGTCTACATTGTCCATCGTATGGTCGGGGAGGAACTGGCGTTCCACCCCCGCGGCCCCGACTGCTGGTGGAAGCATGGGGTTCTGCCAAAGAAAGGCCGGCTGGTCAGGAGTCGGCCACCATGAACTCTGCAACAAGCAAAGAGAAAGAGGAAGAGAAACTTACCACCGGCGGAGGATTGGCGTGAGAGTACGGCACCTTGCCGTACTGCCACTCCTCGGTGAGCTTGCAATTGGAAATGTAGTTCACCATGTAGGACACCTCGGCGTGAGGCATCTCCTTGGTGCTTAGCCGGCACGGGTCGAAGCGGCCGCTCATCTGGCAGATCATATGAGGTCGGCCCAGCAGCGGGAGCACCCGGTGCTCCACGAAGGCGGCCACCAGGTCGGCCCCGGACAGACCCTCCGACTGGATCATCACCCGGAGCTGGGCAATGGAGGCGGACCCGCCCAGAAACAACGACCTGGACTTGAAGGACCATGAAGGCTGCCTCCCAGCCGGTGGGCCAGCTACGTAAGCCGGCAGGTTGACGAAGTCACCTTGCGGAGCACTATTCTTCACGTAGAAGTAGGAGTTCTACCAGAGCTTCACCGACTGGATCAGTGGGATGGGCGGAAATGGGTTGTTGTCGCTCATCCTGCACATGGCGATGAAGGCGCCGCATGGGGCGGGCACGCCCGCGATGACGGTGTCGAGCTTGCATTGAAAGAACTCTCCCCGCAGTTCAAGAGTGGGGAGGACGCCAAGGAAACCCTCGCACAGGGTGACGAAGGCCGACAGCAGCATCACCGCGTTGGGGGTGAGGTGATGCAGCTGGAGATGATAAAATTCAAGGAACGAGCGGAGGAACCCGCTCGCCGGTAGGCCAAAACCGCGCAGGCTACCCGCTCGCGATGATGGTGCCGAGCTTGCAGTGAAAGAACTCTCCCCACAGTTCAAGAGTGTGGAGGACGCCAAGAAAACCCTCGCACAGGGTGACGAAGGCCGACAGCAGCATCACCGTGTTGGGGGTGAGGTGATGCGGCTGGAGATGATAAAATTCAAGGAATGAGCCGAGGAACCCGCTCGCCGGTAGGCCGAAACCGCGCAGGCAGTGCGAGCGGAAGATTACCCGATCATCCTCTTCCAGCGCCGGTGAGATCTCCCTCTCTGGCGCGAGGCGGACCCGCACGAGATCCACGCCTGGTAGCCACCACGTCCGACAGAGGAAGTTGACATGGTCGTCGTGGACATTGGAGCCCTCCCTGGAGCTCAACAACGCCATGGGGATAGCACGGCGGCGAGAAAGGTGCGGCGAAAGGAGGGCGCACGACCCAGCTGCGACGAAGCAACGGCAAGCCAAGAAGATTGGCAGGAAGGCCGAGCGGCGGCAGGTAGCTGTCGCGACAAGAGGAGGAAGAAGGAGGGGGCAGAGCGAGGAAGCTGAGGACGCAGGACGTGGGGGGATGCGGGATTAACTGCACCCACTCCCCCACGCCCCGTGATTATTGCACCATCACGGCATGAGGAAACCGCCGCTGGGGCGCGCGCAGTCCGTCCGGGCTGCAGAAGATCCGTGCATGGGCCGAGGCCCTGTAGTGGCGGGCCCCAGACTGCGGCGGCGTCCCATCGCGCGCGGTGGCTGGCAGACCCCTCCAGCCGGAGGATACTACGTGGCGCACAGACAACGAACGGTCAGCTCACAGCCGGACTCACGCGCGGACAATGATAAGCCATCCTTTGGCACATGTCGCACCAACCACCCGACAACCGTCCACCGCACCCGCTACGCTATCGTTCGCCGCCTCGGATCTGCTTCCCCGTCACCGATAGACGGCCACCGCACCACACTCAACAACTTGGCCATGGGTTCGTCCAAGGCTGCACCGTCCTCCACAACTTCTGGTTTCCGGTAAACAACAAGAAGATCATCGGAAAAACAGAAGGAGGACACAACACTGCCAGCAGAAAGAGGTACTCATCTTCCCTTATTTGTGCAAATCTTACGTCTCCGCTCACACCGTATTCATCCCACGAAAGAAACTAGTTGAGCGCTTCTTACTACATTTTCTTCGTGATACTAAATGCACAAGGTTTCCTCCCTTTTACTATTTCATCTTTGCTAGAGGTCAGTAGCCCGCCTGGATTTCAATTCAGGGTTAGTCGAACCGCAATTAAAAGAAGCAGCACCCGCTTAGGCGCACGGAGCACCTAGTCCGCCTGTTCCCCGGGGAAGCGGCACATCAGCGTCTATCATAGGGGTGTGGGGTGCAGGAACTGCTTGCGCCTGATCTAGAGGTCGGCGGCGCTTGAATGGATGGCCGGGGGCGGTGCGGTGAGGTCGAGGGGAGGGCGTAGGCAGGGGAGGAATACTGGGCCGGTGGTCGCTAGCGTTTCGAGGAAGATTGTCAACACTGACTAGCTGGAGGTAGATGAAGGTGATCTGCCCATTCTTTGTACATCGGGCGGTGCAGAAAAAATGGACTGACCTATTTGCTTTTAGTCAACTGTTATTTTCATAGAATCCTGTAGTAATTTAGTGTGCCATGCATGTTGTAGAGCTATCATATGTCTCCCGTCATTTATTTCTCACCGACCTGCTGTCTGCTACCTTTACACTGTACTAATTGTGCACACACTTCACCCATACTCACACTATTGTTTTTTATGCATGGGTATTTCAGACTCTGACGCAGTGTTGATGAATGCAGAAAAGAAAAGGCAGAAGATACTCCAGTGTAATTCGAAGATAAGCACTAAGCATTTCAGTGCTCTAATGGGTGCAGTGTCAGCAGTTGGAGACAGTAAACTAGCTCTGCAGTTGATGATTGAGGGAATCCTGGATTAGGGGGTCTCCAGACAGCCGGACTATATCCTTTGGCCGGACTGTTGGACTATGAAGATACAAGATTGAGGACTTCGTCCCATGTCCAGATGGGACTCTACTTGGCGTGGAAGGCAAGCTAGGCAGTACGGATATGGATATCTCCTCCTTTGTAACCGACCTTGTGTAACCCTAACCCTCTCCGGTGTCTATATAAACCGGAGGGTTTTAGACCGTAGGACAACATACAATCATACCATAGGCTAGCTTCTAGGGTTTAGCCTCTCTAATCTCGTGGTAGATCAACTCTTGTAATACTCATATCATCAAGAATAAATCAAGCATGACGTACGGTTTTACCTCCATCAAGAGGGCCCAAACCTGGGTAAAACATTGTGTTCCCTGCCTCCTGTTACCATCCGCCTTAGATGCACAGTTCGGGACCCCCTACCCGAGATCCACCGGTTTTGACACCTACATTGGTGCTTTCATTGAGAGTTCCTCTATGTCGTCGCCGCTAGTCTTGATGGCTTCTTCTATCATCGATAGCGATGCAGTCCAAGGTGAGACTTTTCTCCCCGGATAGATCTTTGTGTCTGGCGGCTTCGCACTGCAGGCCAACTCGCTTGGCCATCTGGAGCAGATCGAAAGCTACGCCCCTGGCCATCAGGTTAGGTTTGGAAGCTTGAATTACATGGCCGATATCCGCGAAGACTTGATCTTCGACGGATTCGAGCCCCTGCCTTGTGCGCCACGCGGTCTCGATGAGTACGATTTAGCTCTACCATTGGACCGTATTCAGGAGATTTCACCGGCAACAGCTCCGAGCCTCAATTCGGAGCCAGTTGCGCCATCCATGGACGGGTGGATAGACCCCGTCTTGGAGGCCGTATCCTCAGCGGCGATCGAGCCGAATACCGACCTTGCCCTTCACGAGAGCCGTGTTGCCAAACTGTCGGATCCTTCTCCGGCCACGGACTCCGAACCGCCTGCGCCCGTTCCTATCGAATCCGATTGGGCGCCGATCATGGAGTTTACCTCTGCGGATATTTTTCAGCACTCTCCCCTCGGCGACATACTGAACTCATTCAGGTCTCTCTCCTTGTCAGGAGGATCCTGGACAAATTATGTCTGGCAGGATCGGGATGCTGATGACGAAGAAATTCGCCACCCACCCACCACCCACTTAGTAGCCACTATCGATGACTTAACCGACATGCTCGACTTCGGCTCCGAAGACATCGACGGTATGGACGACGACGCAGGAGACGAACAGGAACCACTACCCACAGGGCATTGGACGCCCACTTCATCACATGACGTATACATGGTGGACACACCAAAAGAAAACGACGAGGAGGAACGGAAGGACGCAACAAAGGGTTGTCCCCTTGAGAAGCAGTCAAAGCGGCAGCGTAAGGGCCGCTCCAAATCCCACCTTGGCAGAAACAACGATCATATAGACCCAGCATTAGAGCAGGGTGAACCATCGCCGAACCACGGCAACACGGAGAATCAAACCGAACAACCCGACTCTGTCAAAGATAATAGTCCGGACGACATCACACTGGACAGACACCCGGAGCAACAGAATGCCCGTCAAAGGCTTGTTGCCACCGCGAGGAGTCTAAAAAAGCAGAAGCAAAGGCTCAAGGCTGCGCAAGACACACTCAGAATCAGATGGAGTAAAGTACTCAAGACAGCAGCGAAGTACGGCGGTAATCGCCCCACCAAGAGCTACCCAAAGTGGAAGTTGCTACCTAAATTCGATAAGGAGGCCTTAGATCCCCAACAACAAAAAATTAAAACGGCCATCTAGCCGGATAGACGACCCCACAGCCAACATAGAGCGGCAAACAATGCCGCACATAAGCCAATACGCGATCCACGTGAGGGCTCACATCAAAAGGACGGCACAACCAGATCCATCTATGGACCACGCAAGCGCGCTTCAGCATACGATGCAACACAACAAACATCCGAATAACGCGGTACACCCAGATACGGGGGTGCCGCACATCCCCTATGTTTCACCGACGAGGTGCTGGACCATGAATTTCTAGAGGGATTCAAACCCGTAAACATAGAGGCATACGACGAAACAACAGACCCTGGGGTCTATCTTGAGGACTATATCCTCCACATCCATATGGCTCGAGGAGATGATCTCCACGCCATTAAGTATTTACCCCTCAGACTCAAAGGGCCAGCTCGGCACTGGCTTAAAAGCATCCCCGAAAGCTTCATTGGAAGCTGGGAAGAGCTCGAAGACGCTCTTTGGGCAAATTTTCAAGGGACTTATGTCCGACCTCCGGATGCGGATGATTTAAGTCATATAACTCAACAGCTCGGAGAGTCAGCCCGAAAGCTTTGGAACAGGTTTCTTACTAAAAAGAACCAAATAGTCGACTGTCCGGACGCTGAAGCCTTGGCAGCTTTTAAACACAGCGTCCGAGACGAATGGCTTGCCAGACACCTCAGCCAAGGAAAGTCGAGAACAATGGCAGCATTAACAAGCCTCATGACCCGCTTTTGCGCGGGCGAGGACAACTGGCTAGCCCGATGCAGCACCAGCGACCCAAGTACATCCGAAGTTAGAGATGGAAACAGGAAATCACGATGCAGCAAAAATAATAAGCGCTGGAATATAGAAGACAACCCGAAGAGCACGGCGGTAAACGCTGGATTCAGAAGCTCTCGGCCAGGTCAGCAAAAGTCACCCTCTAAAGGCGCTAGAGATGAACTGTCCAGCCTAAACAAAATTCTGGACCAAATATGTCAGATCCATAGCACCCCCGATAAACCTGCTAATCATACCCACAGAGAATGTTGGGTCTTCAAGCAGTCCAGCAAGCTCAACACCGTACACAAGGGGGAGGATACAACAAGCGAAGACGAGGATGAGCCTCTCAAGCAAGACACAGGGGAACAAAAGAAATTTCCACCAGAAGTCAAAACAGTAAACGTGTTACACGTGATTAAGGGGAGAAACAAAGCAGCACTCCCAGAGAAATGTGCCCAAGGGCCTATCACCGCGGAGTCATGCCACTGGTCGTCTCAACCGATCACCTTCCATCATCAGGATTACTTGACAAGTATCCGGCGCGCGGGATGGGCTGCCTTGGTTTTAGATCCAATAATTAACGGATACCACTTCACACGAGTCCTGATGGACGGTGGCAGCAGTCTAAACCTGATATATCAGGACATGATCCGCAAAATGGGGATAGACCCAGCGAAAATTTGCCACAACAATACTACCTTTAAAGGAGTAACACCAGGCCCAGGGGCTCATTGCGCGGGCTCCCTGCTACTAGAGGTTGTATTCGGCTTCACCGACAACTTTCGTAGCGAAAATTTAACCTTCCACATTGCTCCGTTCCAAAGTGGCTATCAAGCACTACTCGGAGGCGAAGCTTACGCCCGCTTCAACGCAATACCGCATTACGCTTCCCTCACGCTTAAGATGCCCAGTCCACGTGGCATCATTACAGTAAAAGGAAATATTGAGCGATCCCTACACGCTGAAGAGAGTGTGGCTGCCTTGGCAGCCGCACACTAAGACGGCCTCACCAACTAAAACATTCGATAGGTCGTTAAGACCATGGACACGGTTAGACGAGTCCATTGCAGCTATATGTAATTCATACAGGTTTGATGACCACACCCCTATTACAAATACAAGGGGCTCATCGCGCGCAGACAAGTGGCAATTTTTACTCATCTTGAACTATACATGGTTTCTTTAAAACCTACCTTTTTGCACGACAACTTTTCACCTAAGTTCCTCTCTTTTACAGATGACCATCGTGCTACACCCGTCCAGGATATGGCACAACGGAGACACAGGCACAGACGTGCAGCAGCGACCCGTTCAAAGGATTCTTTTTAGATTAAGACCCTGCGTAAACCTTTCTTACTGTCTCTTGTTGATACACATCCCTCGGATTCTCAGTACTATTGAGAAGGATGCTGATGTCTTGGCATGTGTCCACGTCAGACTAATGCACATACCTGGACAACAGGGGCTTCTTACAAAGGGCACTGTTTAGGCCCGGTTTATACCATAAAGACCGAATACCTTAGGGAGTGTTCGCCGTCGCGAGTTTGGCCTTATATGCATCAGCTCCGAATCATGTCTTTGGTCAAATGTTGGGTTTTCCCGGCTCATCTGTTTTGTTGCCTTATGTTCCGTCTATCGGTTAAGGCAGCACCAGGAGAACTACTGCGATTTTGCCCCGGCTCATCCGGATGAGCACCTCAGTAGAGAAAGCGGAAAACTGACTGTCATGATATAGCGTGACACTGGTCAACCACTCGATGACCTATCGGAATGTTAGAATTCCTCCGCCTTAATGAAGGGCCGTTTCCCGGCCAGGCATGTACGCACCCCGAATTTGGGAGAGTGCGGAGCCACCAGGGGCTATATAGTAGCCCCACCGTCAAACTCCTATGGCTAAGTGAAAGTGTTAAAGCATTATAGTTCGGTTGCCTCGTTCACTGCGCTATCACCTCCTTAATAGGACCAAGACGCTGGATTAAGTGTGAACACGCGTATTCTGCGAACACCTCCGCATTATATGCGTGGGGGTTGAAGCCGACGACTGCAATCTTTCAGGTTATATACATAAACGGCCGCACGGGAGGCATCATATTACTTTTAGGCAAAAGTATAAATACAACCTTAATAAATTTCATAAACATTGTTTTTACAATGGGAATACATGTCACTCAAACATAATATTCTTTGAGCATTGGGCCTCTATCAAACGAGCACCCTCAAGAACTTCTTCAAAATAGTGCTCGGCAGCCACTCGGCCTATGGCCGAACCCTGCGCCGCAACAGTAGTGGCATCCATCTCCGCCAGTATGTCTTGACACGGGCAAGCGCCATCCGCGAGCCTTCTATGCATGCCGACCTCTTCATCGCATTAATGCGTGGCACCATACCAAGGAACTGCTGCACTAAGCCGAAATATCTGTTCGGCTTCGGCTTTTCCGGCCACAGATGATTTACGACGGACCTCATGGCGAGTCCGGACAATCTATTGAGTTTGGCCCATTCGGCAAGATGATCTGTTAGTGGAAGCGGACGCTCTTGAACTTTAAACTGCGACCAGAATAGCTTGTCCACTTCACGATCTGTTTGATCTCGAAAGTATTCGGCCGCATCGACAACACTCACCGTCAAATCCAGATATGCGTCTGCCAAACTCCACAGCCGGTCCAGAGCGGCACACTGCGGATCTCCGAACTTCCTCCGCAGCAAAAAGGGCTTCCCAGCCACAATATCACCAGCTTCACGCAGCTCTTCCTTATTTGCCCTCATAGCAGAGCGGGTGTCTTTGGTAGTCATCGTGGCCTTCTCAAGGTCCGTCGCCTTCGCTCGGTTTTCTTCTTCAAGGAACTGGCAACGGTCGGCAGTGTCTTTTAACTTTACAGCCATCTTGGCCATTTTTTCTTTGCTCTTGCAATGCACGGCCTTCTTGGCTCTTAACTCTTCGGCCGCCATCAAAGCAGCTGCATTACTACTCCTTGCCTGTTCTTTGGCTCGGGCAAGTTCCGCCCGAAGGGTCTCCACGGTGGCAGCTCCATCTACAATCAACACATATTAAAGATACTGACATCACGCTGCTCTTACTATGTGACATTCACCAGAAAACATCACTTACCCTATGCCTCATCAAGCCGCTTGTTAACAAGCTCGATGTCGGCATCCGCCGCATCCAGTTGCCGCTTTAGTTTGGCAAACTCATTAGTCCGGCTAGCCACCAGAGCTTGCACCACCTGCACATAAAAGCGGTATGGTTATTTCTTGGGACTACGATCCTCTATTTGCCGCCGTTCTCGGTGACAACCAGAGTCTTAGGGGCTACTATCTACACAGGGTACACCTAAAAATGTGTGGCACTATCACAAATGTATATCATTTCACATACCTCAAAACCCGTCAGTAGACTCATAAATGCTTCATGCAACCCGCTTTCGGCGGATGAAATCCTTTCAATCACTGTACCCATCAATGTACGGTGTTCTTCTGAGATAGTTGCTCGCTCTAGCAGATCCCTCAGTGCGTCCGACCGCATACCAGACAGTGCCGGATTCTTTTGGTTGCTCTCTTTAAGAGCCAAATACTGGGGACTTCGGGCGACCACAGGATTATCTTCTGGCCTCACTTGATCAAGTGAGGCCCTCCATGACTACACTTCAAGGTCGCCCGCTTCTTGAGCGGGGGAGTCCGGGGGAGGCGTTTCGCTCTCCATCATCTCCAGAAGAAGATCCCCCGAAGACGAGCTCTACTGAGAAGGGCTAAGATCCGAACTGCAAGATAAATGCTTCGGTTATTTTCCTTAGAGGTAAGGTAGTATATTTTCACTATTAAAGAACTTTTTGATTACTTACTGCTCGTTAGAGGGCTGATCCCCGCGCGGACTTAGTGCGGCAAGAGCACCCTCCAAGGCAGGACCCTCTGGTGGAGATTTATTTTCCCGTTTGGAAACCTTGGTTTCCGGATCTTCAGAGGCAGTCCCCTTCCTTCCCCGAAGCGAGAGAAGGTCATATTCTTCCCCTTGGTTATCCTCCTTCACGGAGGCGCTCATTCCCTCGGTTGGAATTGGTAGCGATGGGGGCCCGCTTTCGCCCTCATTATTCCCCCCTTTATCTTCCTTTGAGGGCTCCGGGCAAGGTGCTAGCTCGAGCATCTTTTCCAGTACCGGATTGTCCAAACCCTTAGGAAGGGGGGCCGAACACCGAATCATCTTCGCCTTTCTTAGCCAGTCCTGGTCAAAGAGTGATTTCTCAGAATGACGTCATGATAAATGAAAGATGGTGTGTTCGGCTAGAGGATTACTTACTTGGTCGGCGGTGCGGTTGCTGCTCAGGCCCACGTCCTCGGTAGTATCCGGACACTCTATTTGGGGTCCGAAGAATGATTTATACATCTCCTCGAGCGTCAGGCCGAGGAAATTCTGAATAGTGCGCGGTCCTTTTGGGTTAAACTCCCACATGCGGAGGGGCCGACGTTTGCAAGGCTGAACTCGACAAACCAACATGACTTGCACCACTATAACCAGACTGAAATCTCCTTCGAAGAGATCTTGAATACGGCTTTGCAAGATAGGCACGTCCTTGGCTGGACCCCAGCTCAGCCCTCTGCTGATCCATGACATCAGTTGTGGTGAAGGGCAAGAGCGGAAAGCAGGGGTAGCCACCCACTTGGCACTTCTGGGAGCTGTGATGTAAAACCACTCCCGTTGCCATAATCCGGACACCTCTGGAATGGACACCTCTGGCCATGGAGCTCCAGTGATCTTGCTTATTAATGTGCCTCCGCATGCTACATGCTGCCCCTCGACCATCTTCGGCTTCACGTCAAAGTTCTTGAGCCACAGGCCGAAGTGAGGGGTAATGCGGAGGAAGGCCTCACATACAACAATAAATGCCGAGATGTGGAGAAAGGAGTCCGGGGCTAGATCGTGGAAATCTAGCCCGTAATAGAACATCAAACCCCTAACAAAGGGATCCAGAGTGAGGCCTAGACCTCGGAGGAAGTGGGAGATGAACACAACGTTCTCATTGGGTTCGGGAGTAGGGACGACCTGCCCTCGGGCAGGCAGCCGATGGAAAACCTCGGCGGTCAGATATCTTGCCTCCCTCAACTTCTTGATATGGTAACGGAGGAGGGCATCCACCGTCCTTGAAGGATAGATCCAGACCTGATTGAAGGTCCGAAGCACCTGACCTAGGCTTTGGGTGTTAGAACTCGAGGCGGGGGAAGGATTCGATTGTGCACGGGAGGGAAAAAAGTAAAAGCCTTGTCCCTTTATAAAGAGTGTGAATATCAAGCGTCCTCCTAATGTCCATTTAGGACTTGCCTAAAATCTAGGAGTCCTAGGCACGGTTGGGTTACCCACGCCCGTATTGATGAGAATCCCATAATAAGGGGAACACGATCTCTGCTTTGACAAGACGTGTCAAGAAACCGCCTCGCGTTATGTGTGGAGTTGGTTGAAGAAAAATGGTTCGAATAATCACCGAGCCATGGCCTGATGTCATATTGCCAAAGCGTGTCAGCAGATTAAGATTTGTGGAAATATTATTCTCTCTACGATGGTATGTGGAATTTATTTTGCAGGGTCGGACACTATCCTGGTATACAAACTCTTCTGTGTGTTCGGAGGAGGAACCCGCCTTGCAATGCCGAAGACAACACTGTGCGCCAGACTCATCGTTATTGAAGCTTGGTTCAGGGGCTACTGAGGGAGTCCTGGATTAGGGGGTCTCCGGATAGCCGGACTATATCCTTTGGTCGAACTGTTGGACTATGAAGATACAAGATCAAAGACTGTGTCCCGTGTCCGGATGGGACTCTACTTGGCGTGGAAGGCAAGCTAGGCAGTACGGATATGGATATCTCCTCCTTTGTAACCGACCTTGTGTAACCCTAACCCTCTCGGGTGTCTATATAAACCGGAGGGTTTTAGTCCGTAGGACAACATACAATCATACCATAGGCTAGCTTCTAGGGTTTAGCCTCTCTGATCTCGTGGTAGATCAACTCTTGTAATACTCATATCATCAAGAATAAATCAAGCAGGACGTAGGGTTTTACCTCCATCAAGAGGGCCCGAACCTGGGTAAAACATCATGTTCCCTGCCTCCTGTTACCATCTGCCTTAGATGCACAGTTCAGGACCCCCTACCCAAGATCCACCGGTTTTGACACCGACAATGATCTCAATTGCCACACACAGCCATCGCAGGTGCTTGCTTTAACTTCACGCTGTCAAATGTGGTTGCATGTTGCATATGGTGTCTAGCTTGTATTGCTTCCAATTTGGTTAAATAGCATCTGCTTACTTTACACATTATACCTTTGATAATGACATGCCTTCCTGTTTTTGATACATACTACATATGTCTATTAACCATGTTCGTACATCAAACTAATGCTCTTTTGTATCCCTCGTCAATCACTTATGATGAGACAGTCACCCGGTTGGGTTACTTTGAGACGCCCTACTCATTTAAAGAGTGCAGTGTCATCCTCCCCACATAATTCTTAAGAAACATTAAGGCTAAATGAAGATAGTCAATGTAGCTCTCTAGTTGATCACCTTAATTCCCCCACACCACCATCACAGGTGCTTTCTCTTACTTGGCAGTGTGATATGTGGTTGCATGTTGCATATGGTGTCTACCTTGTAATGCTTCCAATTAGGGTAAATTGCATCTGCTTAGTTAACACATTATACCTGTGAATATGACATGCCTTCCTGTTTTTGGTACATACTACGTCTTTCTATTAATGATGTTCTTACATCAAACTACTTTTCTTGTGTATCCCTCATCAATGCTCCTAATTTGTTAAATTGCATCTCCTTAGCTTACACATTATACATGTGAATATGACACGCCTTCCTATTTTTGGTACATACTACATCTGCCTATCACACCATGTTCTTACATCAAACTACTGTTCTTGTGTATCATGCGTCTATCACTTATGATGAGACAGTCACACACGTGGGTTAATATGAGACGCAATACTCTTATAAAGAATGCAATTTCATCCTCTCCACATGATTCTCAAGAAACAGCAAGCCTAAATGAAGATATTGAACGTAGCTCTATACCTGAAGACCGCACTTCCCCTACACCACCATCACAGTTGCTTGCTTTAACTTCACAGTGTGATATGTGGTTGCATGTTGCATATGGTGTCTAGCTTGTAATGCTTCTAATTAGGGTAAATTGCATCTGCTTAGTTTACACACTATACCTGTGAATATGACATGCCTACCTATTTTTGGTACACACTACATCTATGTGTTAACCTTGTTCTTACATGAAACTACCTCTCTTCTGTATCCTGCATTAATCACTTACGATGAGTCACCTTTATTCGTTGCATATTGCATATTATTTCTAGCATGTTTCCATGTATTGCTTCTAATTTGGTCAAATACATTTGTTAGGGCACCCTTTTAATTTGGCAGAGTGATATTGGTTTCATCTTTCATATGGTTTCTAGCTTGCATAGATTCTAACAAGTTCAAGCACCTTGTGCTTAGTTTACACTTTATACATCATACATGTCAATATGTCATGCCGTCATGTTTTTCATACATATTTCATCCTCCTATCATGCGGCTGCCTTCCATGAAAGTAGTGTTCGTTAGTATCATGCATCAATGAGTTCTGAAGAGCAAATTTTATTCCTTTTTCTTGTGGGTTTCACTTGACAAGGAAAAATCAAGAAAGAGGAAGGAAAATAGTAAGTAAGGCGATGATGGTGGTCCTCTGTAGCAACGTAAACGGAGCATATGTACCGATTCTCCTTGTACTGATAGTGCATTACAAGGTCCAAGTCTCCGCTCCCCTACTCCACCATCTAAGGTGCTTGCTCTAACATGGCAGTGTGATATCTCGTTGCATGTTGCATATGGTGTCTAGCTCGTATTTCTCCTAATTAGTGTAAACTGCATCTGCTTAGCTTACACATGTTACATGTGAATATGACACGCTTTCCTGTTTTTGGTACATAGTATATCTGTCTATCACAACATGTTCTTACATGAAACTACTCTTCTTATGTATCCTGCATCAGTCACTTATGATGGGACACCTTTAAGTTGGCAGTGTGATATTGGTTTGCGTCTTGAATATGATTTCTAGCATGTATTGCTTCTAGTTTGATGAACACCACCTATGACGAGACAATTTTAACTTGGCAGAGTGATATTGATTGCACCTTCCATATGGTGTTTGCGGTGTTTCCAATTTGTTGAAGTGCCTTATGCTTAGTTACCACATCATAGGTGTGAATATGTCAAGCCGTCCATTTTCTCGTACATATTCCATCCTCGTATCATGACTTTGCCTTTCATCAGAGTAGTGTTTGTTAGTATCATGTATGAATGAGTTCTGAAGAGCAAATGATATTCCTTCTTCTTGTCCGTATGACCTCACAATGCAAAATCAATAAAGCTGAAGGAAATTGGCAAGGCATTGGATGATGGTGGTCCTTTCGAGCAACTGAAATGGAGGTTCTCTACAGATTCTACTCCGCCATCCTCCCAACAAGATTCACAAGACAACGCAAGGCTAGACAATCAACGTAGCTGTGTAGATGATAAGCACATCTCCCCTACTCCACCATCACAGGTGCTTGCTCTAACTTGGCACTATTATATGTGGTTGCATGTTGCGTATGATGTCTAGCTTGTATTGCTTCTAACTTTGTTGAATTGCATCTGCTTACTTTACACATAATGCCTGTGAATATGACATGTTTTCCTGTTTCTACATCAGACTACTATTCTTGCATATCCCGCATCAGTCACCTATGATAAGGCACCTTTAAGTCACCACTGTGATATTGGTTGTGTCTTAAATATGATTACTAGCATGTATTGCTTCTAATTTGTTGAAACGCCATATAGTTTGAACTTGGCAGAGTGATATTGGTTGCATCTTTCATATGGTGTCTAGCTTGCAGTGCTTCTAATTTGTTGAAATGCCTTCTACTTAGTTACCGCATCATAGGTGTGAATATGTCACACCATCCTGTTTTTCATACATATTCCATCCTCGCATCATGTGTTTGCCTTTCATCCAAGTAGTGTTCGTCAGTATCATGCGTGAATTAGTTCTGAAGAGCGAATTTTATTCCTTTTTCTTATCGGTTTGACTTCACAATGCAAAATCATTACAGCTGAAGGAAATTAGTCCGACAGTGGATGATGGTGGTCCTTCGGAGCAACTCAAATAGGGGGTCTCTACAGATTCTACTCCGCCATCCTCCCAACAAGATTCACAAGACAACACAAGGCTGGACAGTCAACGTAGCTGTGTAGATGATGAGCACATCTCCCCTACTCCACCATCAAAGGTGCTTGCTCTAACTTGACACTATTATATGTGGTTGCATGTTGCGTCTGATGTCTAGCTTGTATTGCTTCTAACTTGAATTGCATCTTCTTACTTTACACATAATGCCTGTGAATATGACACGTGTTCCTGTTTCTAGAACATACGTGTACATGATGAGCACATCTCCCCAACTCCACCATCACAGGTGCTTGCTCTTACTTGGAACTATTATACGTCGTTGCGTTTTCCATATGATGTCTAGTTTGTATTGCTTCTGATTATTTTGAATTGCATCTGCATAGCTTACAACTTATACCTGCAACGATCACTTACCCATAAGACACATTTAACTTGGGACTGTGATGTAGGTTGCATCTTGCATTGTCTTCTAGCTTGTACAGCTTCTAATTTCTTGAAATGGCACTTACGACGAGACACTTTTTACCTGATAGAGTGATATTGGTTTCATGCTCATATGGTGCCTAGCTTTCATTCTTCTAATTTTGTTGAAATGCCTTCCGCTTATTGTTTTTTCATACATATTCCATCCTCCTATCGTACGTGTGAATATGAAACGCTATCTTTTTTGTATATATTCCATCCTCCTATCCTGCGCTTGCCTTACATCAAAGTAGTGTTCATCTATATCATGCATCAACCAGTTATGCAGAGCTAATTTTATTCATCTTCTTGTGGTTTTGACTTCATAAGGCAATATCAGAAAATAGGAAGGAAAAGAGTAAGTTAGGGGATGTTGGTGGTCCTCTGCACCGATGCAAACAGAGACTCTCTAGATTTCCCACTGTTACTGCTAATGAAGTTGAAGTCCCAAGTCTACATGATGAGTTCATCTCCCGTAATCCACCATCGCAGGTGCTTGCTCTAAGTTGACAGTGTGATAATTGGTTTCATGTTGCATATGTTGTCTAGCCTGTATTTCTTCTATTTTGATTAAATTGCACCTGTTGAGTTTATACGTTATACATGTGCATATGACATGGCTTTCTGTGTCTAGAATACACTGCATCTATCTATCATACCATGTTCTTACATCAAAGTACTGTTGTTGTGTATCCCGCATCAGTCACTCATGATTGGACGCTTTTAACATGGCAGTTTGATAGTGGTTGCATCTTGCATTGATTTCTACGTTGTACTGCTTCTAATTTTTCGAATTGCCACTTATGACAAGACACTTTTAACTTGGCAGAGTAATATTGGTTGCATCTTTCATATGGCGTCTAGCTTGCATTACTTCTATTTTCTTGAAAATCCTTCTGCTTAGTTTGCACATCATAGCTGTGAATATGCCATGTCGTCCTGTTTTTCTTACATATTCCATCCTCATACGGTTGTCTTACATCAAAATATTGCTTGTCTGTATCATGCATCAATGAGTTATGAAGAGTGATTTTATTCTTTTGTGTTGTGGGTACAACTTGACATGGCAAAGTCAAAAAAGAGCAAGGAAAATAATATAGTAGGGAGTGCTGTTACTCGTCGGGTGAAACGGAAAAGGTTCTGCCATCGAGATTCTGCTGGTACTTATAGTGCAGTAGAAGGTCCAAGTCCACCGGCTAAATCTACAAACACAGTATCACCTGCTCCACCAGCTGCAGCATCCGCTTCAACTGTACCAGCATCTCAACCAGTTACTTGTTCGTTTGCTCCGGAACTGGCCAGTTCCCAAGCTGCCTTCACACCTAACACTACTTCCGAAGCACTGCTGACACAACAGGACTTGGCAAGATCATATGAACCTCATGAGCATCAACACCAAGACGGTACCTGACCGAGTCAAGTTGCAGTTGCATGCTCCTTTATATGTACTCTCACAGTTTGATGTACACTAACACTTTCCATATTCGTTGTTGAACTAGCACCACGGCGCAAGCGGAAACAGACATCAGGGATAATGCTTGACAGATTAACAAAATCTAAAGGAGGAAGAATGGAGATCCATTTTGAGGCAGGTTTAAAAAGGCCACGTGATGCTACAAAGTCAGCCAAGTTAGTATCAGAGGCAGCCGTTGCCATTAGGTGTCATGCACGTATCCTCCCAACCTGGATCCAGTACAGGAATGAGAAAGACAGTACCCAGTTTAACACCTTCCTTGACCATTTATCCGTAAGTAATGTTATTCATCGCAATTAGTAATATTGTCTTGCTCTGTCCCATACTTTCTAGCTTCCTCCTAATAAGACTCACATTCTTTTTTCAATAGATGAGGTTCAAGTTGGATCCGAAAGATGATGCAACTAAACAAGCATGCACTGATGTTTTTCAGTCTGGTCTACGACAGTATCGGTACCACCTTAGAAAATCTCACTTTGAAGGCAAGGCTAACAATGAAATCGCCCAAACATCTCAAGTGGAATATATTACAGATGAAGATTGGACAGCCCTCATTAAACACTGGTCTGATCCAAAGTATCAGGTAGGCTATATGTATTTGATCAGACCACATATTGAACTTGTATTTATGTATGTGCCTTACAAGTGTACCTTCTTCTAGGCTAACTGTTTGAAGAACAAAACCAACCATTCTAAAGTGAATTCCAACAGACAACAGGATCTCATAGCTATATTGCACACTGCGAGGCTCTTGTAAATAGCTGCTACTTCCTTCTTTTTTTGTGCCATATTAGCGTATCTATATTGACTTGTTCCAAATATAGAGGAAAGCCCATGCGGACCAAAAAGAACCTGAACCGAATGCAGTGCAAATCTTCAAGGATTGCCACACCAACAAGATGAAGGGCATGAGTACACCAGTTCAAGCCGCTATTGTAAGTCCTTACTCCTCCTGCCTTGAACTGATTGGTACTGTGATGTGTTCATTTAACTACTTGGTTTGCAGCCAATGTCAGTTACTCTGTTCACTTATATTCACAGTTGTCTTAACGTATCATTTCACCTTACATGGTTTAAAAGAGATGAAGGATATTCTTTTGGTCTTGATCTGTAATCTAGTTGTTATGTTCACGTGCGCACACAATGATAAAATAGCATGTTTGTTTTATATCTGTTTGCCCATGATATGAATGATGTCATACTATGTTCATCCTACTTTAAACCATCACTACTAGGAAAAGGGCTACTAGTAGCATGGTTTTTTTGGCTATTAGTAGCGCTAGTGCCCGCGCTACTACTACGACGCTACATCTAAATTTTAGCAGTAGCGCTTTTTTTACCCCGCGCTACAGCTACTCCTAACTACTAGTAGCGTGTCATTCTTCCCCAACGCTACTACTATTCTAAGTACTAGTAGCGTGCCATTCTTGTTGGAAATATGCCCTAGAGGCAATAATAAATTGGTTATTATTATATTTCCTTGTTCATGATAATCATTTATTATCCATGCTAGAATTGTATTGATAGGAAACTCAGATACATGTGTGGATACATAGACAGCACCATGTCCCTAGTAAGCCTCTAGTTGACTAGCTCGTTAATCAATAGATGGTTATGGTTTCCTGACCATGGACATTGGATGTCGTTGATAATGGGATCACATCATTAGGAGAATGATGTGATGGACAAGACCCAATCCTAAGCCTAGCACAAAGATCGTGTAGTTCGTATGCTAAAGCTTTTCTAATGTCAAGTATCATTTCCTTAGACCATGAGATTGTGCAACTCCCGGATACCGTAGGAATACTTTGGGTGTGCAAAACGTCACAACGTAACTGGGTGGCTATAAAGGTACACTACAGGTATCTCCGAAAGTGTCTGTTGGGTTGGCACAAATCGAGACTGGGATTTATCACTCCATGTGACGGAGAGGTATCTCTAGGCCCACTCGGTAGGACATCATCATAATGTGCACAATGTGATCAAGGAGTTGATCACGGGATGATGTGTTACGAAACGAGTAAAGAGACTTGCCGGTAACGAGATTGAACAAGGTATCGGGATACCGACGATCGAATCTCGGGCAAGTACAATACCGCTAGACAAAGGGAATTGTATACGGGATTGATCGAATCCTCGACATCGTGGTTCATCCGACAAGATCATCGTGGAACATGTGGGAACCAACATGGGTATCCAGATCCCGCTGTTGGTTATTGACCGGAGAACGTCTCGGTCATTTCTGCATGGTTCCCGAACCCGTAGGGTCTACACACTTAAGGTTCGATGACGCTAGGGTTATAAAGGAAGTTTGTATGTGGTTACCAAATGTTGTTCGGAGTCTCGGATGAGATCCCGGACATCACGAGGAGTTCCGGAATGGTCCGGAGGGAAAGATTTATATATGGGAAGTCCTGTTTTGGTCACCGGAAAAGTTTCGGGTTTTATCGGTAACGTACCGGGACCACCGGGAGGGTCCCGGGGTTCCACCAAGTGGGGCCACAAGCCCCGGAGGGCTGCATGGGCCAAGTGTGGGAGGGGACCAGCCCTAGGGGGGCTGGTGCGCCCCCCCACAAGGGCCCAAGCAGCCTAAGGGGAGGAGGGGGGCAAACCCTAAGGGCAGATGGGCCTTAGGGCCCATGCCTAGTGCGCCTCCCTCTCCCCTCCACCTGGCCGCCACCCAGATGGGATCTGGGGGCTGCCGCCACCCCTAGGGAGGGAACCCTAGGTGGGGGCGCAGCCCCTCCCCTCCCCCTATATATACTTGAGGTTTGGGCTGCCCAAGACACACGAGTTCCTCTCCTTCTTGGCGCAGCCCTACCCCTCTCCCTCCTCATCTCTTGCGATGCTTGGCGAAGCCCTGCTGGAGTACCACGCTCCTCCACCACCACCTCGCCGTTATGATGCTGCTAGATGGAGTCTTCCCCAACCCCTCCTTCTCCCCTTGCTGGATCAAGGCGTAGGAGACGTCACCGGGCTGTACGTGTGTTGAACACGGAGGTGCCGTCCGTTCGGCACTAGGATCATCGGTGATTTGGATCACGACGAGTACGACTCCATCAACCCCATTCTCTTGAATGCTTCCGCGTAGCGATCTACAAGGGTATGTAGATGCACTCTCCTTCCCCTCGTTGCTGGTTTCTCCATAGATAGATCTTGGTGACACGTAGGAAATTTTTGAATTTCTGCTACGTTCCCCAAAAGTGGTATCAGAGCCAAGTTTATTGTGTAGATTCTATGCACGAGTAGAACACAAAGTAGTTGTGGGCGTTGATTTTGTTCAATATGCTTACCGTTACTAGTCCAATCTTGTTTCGACAGTTTTGTGGGATGAAGTGGCCCGGACCGACCTTACACGTACTCTTACGTGAGACAGGTTCCACCGACTGACATGCACTAGTCGCATAAGGTCGCTAGCGGGTGCTAGTCTCTCCCACTTTAGTCGGAACGGATTCGATGAAAAGGGTCCTTATGAAGGGTAAATAGCAATTGGCATATCACGTTATGGTTTTGCGTAGGTAAGAAACGTTCTTGCTAGAAACCCATAGCAGCCACATAAAATAAGCAAACAACAATTAGAGGACGTCTAACTTGTTTTTCCAGGGTATGCCATGTGATGTGATATGGCCAAAAGGATGTGATGAATGATATATGTGATGTATGAGATTGATCATGTTCTTGTAATAGGAATCACGACTTGCATGTCGATGAGTATGAAAACCGGTAGGAGCCATAGGAGTTGTCTTAATTTATTTATGACCTGTGTGTCAACATAAACGTCATGTAATTACTTTACTTTATTGCTAACCGTTAGCTGTAGTAGTAGAAGTAATAGTTGGCGAGACAACTTCATGAAGACACGATGATAGAGATCATGATGATGGAGATCATGGTGTCATGCCGGTGACGATGATGATCATGGAGCCCCGAAGATGGAGATCAAGAGGAGCAAAGTGATGATGGCCATATCATGTCACTATTTGATTGCATGTGATGTTTATCATATTTATGCATCTTATTTGCTTAGAACAACAGTAGTAAATAAGATGATCCCTCATTAAAATTTCAAGAAAGTGTTCCCCCTAACTGTGCACCGTTGCAACAGTTCGTTGTTTCGAAGCACCACATGATGATCGGGTGTGATAGATTCTAACGTTCGAATACAACAGGTGTTGACGAGCCTAACATGTACAGACATGGCCTCGGAACACATGCAAAACACTTAGGTTGACTTGACAAGCCTAGCATGTACAGACATGGCCTCGGAACACAAGAGACCGAAAGGTCGAGCATGAGTCGTATGGTAGATACGATCAACATGAAGATGTTCACCGATGTTGACTAGTCCGTCTCACGTGATGATCGGACACGACATAGTTGACTCAGATCATGTAATCACTTAGATGACTAGGGGGATGTCTATCTGAGTGGGAGTTCATAAGATGAACTTAATTATCCTGAACATAGTCAAAAGGTCTTCGCAAATTATGTCGTAGCTCGCGCTTTAGTTCTACTGTTTAGATATGTTCCTAGAGAAAATTTAGTTGAAAGTTGATAGTAGCAATTATGCGGACTAGGTCCGTAAACTGAGGATTGTCCTCATTGCTTCATAGAAGGCTTATGTCCTTAATGCACCGCTCAGTGTGCTGAACCTCGAACGTCGTCTGTGGATGTTGCAAACATCTGACATACACGTTTTGATAACTACGTGATAGTTCAGTTAAACGGTTTAGAGTTGAGGCACCGAAGATGTTTTGAAACGTCACAAAACATATGAGATGTTTCGAGGGCTGAAATTGGGATTTCAGGCTCGTGCCCACGTCAAGAGCTATAAGACCTCCGACGATTTTCTAAGCCTGCAGACTAAGGGAGAAAAGCTCAATTGTTGAGCTTGTGCTCATATTGTCTGAGTACAACAATCATTTGAATCGAGTGGGAGTTGATCTTCCAGATGAGATAGTGATGTTTCTCCGAAGTGATTACCACCAAGCTGCTAGAGCTTCGTGATGAACTATAATATATCAGGGACATATATGATGATCCTTGAGATATTCGTGATGTTTGACACCACAAAAGTAGAAATCAAGGAGGAGCATCAACTGTTGATGGTTGGTGAAACCACTAGTTTCAAGAAGGGCAAGGGCAAAAAAGGGATACTTCATGAAACGACAATTCAGCTGCTGCTCTAGTGAAGAAACCCAAGGTTGAACCCAAACCTGAGACTAAGTGCTTCTGTAATAAGGGGAACAGTCATTGGAGCAGAATTACCCTAGATACTTTGTAGATGAGAAGGCTGGCAAGGTCGATAGAAGTATATTGGATGTACATTGTGTTAATGTGTACTTTACTAGTACTCGTAGTAGCACCATGGTATTAGATACCGGTTCGGTTGCTAAATGTTAGTAAACTCGAAATAAAAGGCTGCGGAGTAAACGGAGACTAGCTAAAGGTGAGCTGGCAATATGTGTTGGAAGTTTTTCCAAGCTTGATGTGATCAAGCATCGCACGCTCCCTCTACCATCGAGATTGGTGTTTGCGTTGAGCATAGACATGATTGGATTCTGTCTATCGCAATACGGTTATTCATTTAAGGAGAATAATGGTTACTCTATTTATTTGAATAATACCTTCAATGGTCTTGCACCTAAAATGAATGGTTTGTTGAATCTCGATCATAGTGATACACATGTTCATGCCAAAAGATATAAGATAGTAATGATAGTACCACCTACTTGTGGCACTGCCACGTAAGTCATATCGGTATAAAACGCATGAAGAAGCTCCATGTTGATGGATCTTTGGGCTCACTCGTTTTGAAGAGTTTGAGACATGCGAACCATGTCTATTGGTGTATATGCATGAAGAAACTCCATGCAAATGGACCGTTTGGACTCACTTGGTTTTGAATCACTTGAGACATGCAAATCATACCACATGGGCAAGATGACTGAAAGCCTCGTTTTCAGTAAAATGGAACTAGAAAGCAACTTGCTGGAAGTAATACATTTTGATGAGTGCAGTCCAATGAGTGCTGAGGCATGCAGTGGATATTGTTATGTTCTTACTTCACAGATGATTTGAGTAGATGTCGAGTATATTTACTTGATGAATCACGAGTCTGAATTATTGGAAGGTTCAAGTAATTTCAGGGTGAAGTTGAAAGATCATCGTGACAAGAGGATAAAAGATCTATGATATGATCATAGAGATGAATATCTGAATTACGAGTTTGGCACAGAATTAAGACATTGTGGAAATTGTTTCACAACTAATACAGCCTGGAACACCATAGTGTGATGGTGTGTCCGAACATCATAACTACACCCTATTGGATATGATGCATACCATGATGTCTCTTATCAAATTACCATGATAGTTTATGGGTTAGGCATTAGAGACAACCACATTCACTTTAAATAGGGCACCACGTAATTCCAATGAGATGACACCGTATGAACTATGGTTTAGAGAAACCTAAGCTGTCATTTCTTAAAAGTTTGGGGCTGTGACGCTTATGTGAAAAAGTTTCAGGATGATAAGCTTGAACCCAAAGCGGATAAATGCATCTTCATAGGACACCCAAAACAGTTGGGTATACCTCCTATCTCAGATCCAAAAGCAATAAGGGATTGTTTCTAGAATCGGGTCCTTTCTCGAGGAAAAGTTTCTCTCGAAAGAATTGAGTGGGAGGATGGTGGAGACTTGATGAGGTTATTGAACCGTCTCTTCAACTGGTGTGTGGCAGGGCACAGGAAGTTGTTCCTGTGGCACCTACACCAATTGAAGTGGAAGCTTATGATAGTGATCATGAAACTTCAGATCAAGTCACTAACAAACCTCATGGGATGACAAGGATGCGCACTACTTCAGAGTGGTACGTAATCCTGTCTTGGAAGTCATGTTGCTAGACAACAATGAACCTACGAGCTATGGAGAAGCGATGGTGGGCCCGGATTCCGATAAATGGCTCGAGGCCATAAAATCTGAGAGAGGATCCATGTATGAAAAGAAAGTGTAGACTTTGGCAGAACAGCTCGATGGTCGTAAGGCTGTTGAGTACAGATGGATTTTTAAAAGGAAGACGGACAATGATGGTAAATGTCACCATTAAGAAAGCTCGACTTGTTGTTAAGATGTTTTTCGACAAGTTCAAGGAGTTGACTATGATGAGACTTTCTCACTCGTAGCGATGCTAAGAGTCTGTTGGAGTTATATTAGCATTATTTATGAAATCTTGCAGATAGGATGTCAAACATTGTTTCCTTGACGATTTTCTTGAGGAAAGGTTGTATGTGATACAACCGGAAGGTTTTGTCAATCCTGAAAGATGCTAATAAGTATGCAAAGCTCCAGCAATCCTTCTAAGGACTGGAGTAAGCATCTCGGAGTTGGAATGTATGCTTTGATGAGATGGTCAAAGATTTTGGGTGTGTACAAAGTTTATGAGAAACTTGTATTTCCAAAGAAGTGAGTGGGAGCACTATAGAATTTCTGATGAGTATATGTTGTTGATCAGAAATGACGTAGAATTTCTGGAAAGCATATAGGGTTATTTGGAAAGTGTTTTTCAATAGAAAGCCTGGATTAAGCTACTTGAACATTGAGCATCAAGATCTATAAGGATAGATCAAAACACTTAATGGTACTTTCAAATGAGCACATACCTTGACATGATCTTGAAGGTGTTCAAGATGGATCAGTCAAAGAAGGAGTTCTTGCCTGAGTTGTAAGGTATGAAAGTTAGGACTTAAAGCTCGACCAGGGCAGAAGCAAGAGGAAGGACGAAGGTCGTCCCCTATGCTTTTGTCATAGGCTCCATACGGTATGCCATGCTGAGTACCACACCTGATGTGTGCCTTGCCACATATCTGGCACGAGGGTACAAAGGTAATCTAGGAGTAGATCACCAGATAGCGGTCTAAATTATCCTTAGATGAATAAGGATATGTTTCTCGGTTATGGAGGTGATAAAGAGTTCGACGTAAAGAGTTACGTCGATGCAAGCTTAACACCTATCCGGATAGCTCTGAGTAGAGATACTGGATACGTATAATGGAGCAACAATTTAGTATAGCTCCAAGTAGAACAGTTATTTGAAATGGCTCCAAATGTAGCGTAGTAGTTGCATCTACAAGATGACATAGAAATTTGCGAAGTACATACGGATCTGAATGTTGCAGACCTGTTGACTGAAACCTCTCTCACAAGCATAACATGATCAAACCCAGAACTCTTTGGGTGTTGGTCACATGGGGATGTGACCTTGAGTGTTAATCACATATCGATGTGAACTGGATTATTGACTCTAGTGCAAGTGGGAGACTGTTGGAAATATGCCCTAGAGGCAATAATAAATTGGTTATTATTATATTTCCTTGTTCATGATAATCGTTTATTATCGATGCTAGAATTGTATTGATAGGAAACTCAGATACATGTGTGGATACATAGACAACACCATGTCCCTAGTAAGCCTCTAGTTGACTAGCTCGTTGATCAATAGATGGTTACGGTTTCCTGACCATGGACATTGGATGTCGTTGATAATGGGATCACATCATTAGGAGAATGATGTGATGGACAAGACCCAATCCTAAGCCTAGCACAAAGATCGTGTAGTTTGTATACTAAAGCTTTTCTAATGTCAAGTATCATTTCCTTAGACCATGAGATTGTGCAACTCCCGGATACCGTAGGAATACTTTGGGTGTGCCAAACGTCACAACGTAACTGGGTGGCTATAAAGGTACACTACAGGTATCTCCGAAAGTGTCTGTTGGGTTGGCACAAATCGAGACTAGGATTTGTCACTCCGTGTGACGGAGAGGTATCTCTGGGCCCACTCGGTAGGACATCATCATAATGTGCACAATGTGATCAAGGAGTTGATCACGGGATGATGTGTTACGGAACGAGTAAAGAGACTTGCCGGTAACGAGATTGAACAAGGTATCGGGATACCGACGATCGAATCTCGGGCAAGTACAATACCGCTAGACAAAGGGAATTGTATACGGGATTGATCGAATCCTCGACATCATGGTTCATACGATGAGATCATCATGGAACATGTGGGAACCAACATGGGTATCCAGATCCCGCTGTTGGTTATTGACCGAAGAACGTCTCGGTCATGTCTGCATAGTTCCCGAACCCGTAGGGTCTACACACTTAAGGTTTGATGATGCTAGGGTTATAAAGGAAGTTTGTATGTGGTCACCGAATGTTGTTTGGAGTCCCGGATGAGATCCCGGATGTCACGAGGAGTTCCGGAATGGTCCGGAGGTAAAGATTTATATATGGGAAGTCCTGTTTTGGTCACCGGAAAAGTTTCGGGTTTTATCGGTAACGTACCGGGACCACCGGGAGGGTCCCGGGGGTCCACCAAGTGGGGCCACAAGCCCCAGAGGGCTGCATGGGCCAAGTGTGGGAGGGTAACAGCCCCAGGTGGGCTGGTGCGCCCCCCCCACAAGGGCCCAAGGCACCTAAGGGGAGGAGTGGGCAAACCCTAAGGGCAGATGGGCCTTAGGGCCCATGTCTGGTGCGCCTCCCTCTCCCCTCCACCTGGCCGCCACCCAGATGGGATCTGGGGGCTGCCGCCACCCCTAGGGAGGGAACCCTAGGTGGGGGCGCAGCCCCTCCCCTCCCCCTATATATACTTGAGGTTTGGGCTGCCCAAGACACACGAGTTCCTCTCCTTCTTGGCGCAGCCCTACCCCTCTCCCTCCACGTCTCTTGCGATGCTTGGCGAAGCCCTGCTGGAGTACCACGCTCCTCCACCACCACCACGCCGCTGTGCTGCTGCTGGATGGAGTCTTCCCCAACCTCTCCTTCTCCCCTTGCTGGATCAAGGCGTAGGCGACGTCACCGGGCTGTACGTGTGTTGAACACGGAGGTGCCGTCCGTTCGGCACTAGGATCATAGGTGATTTGGATCACGACGAGTACGACTCCATGAACCCCGTTCTCTTGAACGCTTCCGCGTAGCGATCTACAAGGGTATGTAGATGCACTCTCCTTCCCCTCGTTGTTGGTTTCTCCATAGATAGATCTTGGTGACACGTAGGAAATTTTTGAATTTCTGCTACGTTCCCCAACAATTCTTCCCCCATGCTACTACTATGCTAAGTACTAGTAGCATGCCATTCTTCCCCACGCTACTGCTAAGTAATTAGAATTTTTTTAAAAAAAATTACATGCAATATTCATGGATGGAAAATAAGACACATCCAAGGCAAAATAAAAGAAGGTCACATAACCATCTTAGCACTTGCAACATTCATGGATACAACATTGAACATCTCAACTCAAAGAGATCACGAGATACCATTTATACATTAGACGCACACAACCGTCACCGAGAGGTGGGTACCTTCCCTAGCGTTCCACCACCAACCTAACATGACCACTTCTCTAGATCTATCTACCAAGGCATCGAGGTCCTTCACCTTGGCAACCTCGAGACAGTGGCGTCGAGGTCCTCCACCTCGGCAACCTCGAGATGGTGGCGTCAATGTCCTCCACTTCGACGACCTCCAGACGGTGATGTCAAGGTCCTCCACCTCGGCAACCTCCGCTGGTATCCAGGGCACCTACAACGTGGGCGGCCGACTCATCCACTTGGGCTGCAGTGACGCCGTTTCGCGCACTAACAAAATACAAGCAGCCATGTATGTTTTGTTAGGCAAAAGAAAAATCCTAACTAAAGGATCAAGAAAAAAACATGTGATACCTCTGTGCTGCCTTCAGTTTTAAACGACTCTGAGACCATCCTGATCCCTTCAGCAGTGGCTTGTGACTTGGCAAGAATTGCTTCATCTTCACCTGATGTGCACATCAAAAAACAACAAGCATAAGCCGAATATTTTCAAGCAAGTAATAACAGTAGAAACGAGAATGGCTCTTCATTTCTTCAAGTAATGAGGAAAAATACATGCAAGTAGAGCGAAATTAGGAACAAGTCCATGATAGCGTGTTTCACAATAAGAAAAGTATAATGTTATATGCATGCTTTCAGAAACTAAGGATAGATAGCAGAAGGTAGAGGAACAGGATTTCCTCAAATCATGCATGTAGCAGCATAAAAGAAGTGTAGTGCTCTGCAGTGTAGAGCAGGATGATAATACAGAGCAAAAGAGATGTCACATACTGTTTGCTTTGTTTGTGTTTTCCATCATAGCACCTGCCAGAAGAGAACAAAACAAAACCTGTAGTTAAATCTGTTGTTTATGGTACCAAACATGGTGTAATAGCTCAAACGGAGTTTGCCATACGAGTTTGGTCTGATCAAATCTAACACTATATGGGCAACATCATCAGTCCACTACTAGGAAAAACGCTATCAAGATTCTAACTGAACAAAAAGAAACCTAGTCCAACTGCGCATTTTTTTGGAAAAGGAGGATGACCACCGTTAAACAGCGCATAGGCCTAGTGGAATTTTATTCAAGGACCAGACAGGAGCATCTTTCAGTTTACTACAATACTAGAAGCATTTAGCGCCAACTAACTAAAACAATTGTTTGATGCCTACCCATGTTTTAACATGTGAACCCTTGCGTTGGATGCTGAAAACAACTGACTATTTTAGGGACACGAAAAAGACAAAGTACAGATATTAAAGAATCTGCATTAGTATAGCATTACTACATTCTTAACCAATTAACAAATTAGGAGGTACACGAGTACTATGAATTTTAACCTTCCACGTTTATACTATAATTTCATCTGCAACACTATTTCCTCCTTTGATCTCGAAGTATATTTTTCTCTTTCAGAAAGCAGTTATGATTCCTTTGTTTGTTTGCAAGAGCAGACTAACTCCCTCAATTCACTGCGTACTCAATAGGTGAACTGCTATTGTCGATGTACAATCTAATCTAAATATGACTGTCAGCACTTTTAGCTAATAATTTATCAAAAAATCAGCTAGAGATTAAACACTAATACCAAAGTATCAAGTTTGTACACCACACACGCCAGCAGCAGCATACACGCAATGCTGCAGCAGCACACATCAAGCTGCAGGTGCAGACGCGATGCAACACACAGGGCTGCAACCAGCATGGTCAAGAGAGGAGGAGGAGGAGACTATTACCGGGCAGTTCTGTGGCACCCCGGCTCAGAGCGACCGGTTTACCCTGCATTGCTAGCCCAGAGACCATGTCTTCTGGCAACACACAACATATTGGTACAGAAAACAACCGCTTTATTGATGCTAGTGGAACAGAGTTCATATTACAACAGCGGTCGAGACCAAGCGGCACACTCGGTGCGGCTGACCAATATGTACATTATTTAGTGAACATAAAGGGGCCCTCGACCCGAACAACTACATGGCAGTGGAATAACATCGTAGCGGAAGCTCCATCTCACAGGGACACCGATGTGGACACGGTCTATACTCGAACCGCGCTCCTTTCCAACGAGACTTTCCTAAAATCTGGCATGACACGCCAGGTAAGTACATTGAATGTACTTGCAAGCTCACAACAAGCATAATCATAATGACAAACAATATCATGATTGTCGGTGTCAAAACCGGCGGATCTCGGGTAGGGGGTCCCGAACTGTGCGTCTAGGCCGGATGGTAACAGGAGGCAAGGGACACGAAGTTTTACCCAGGTTCGGGCCCTCTCCATGGAGGTAAAACCCTACGTGCTGTTTGATTAATATTGATGATATGGGTAGTACAAGAGTAGATCTACCGCGAGATCAGAGAGGCTAAACCATAGAAGCTAGCCTATGGTATGATTGTTGTTGTCTATATTGTCCTACGGACTAAAACCCTCCGGTTTATATAGCCACCAAAGAGGGTTAGGGTTACACAAAGTCGGTTACAATGGTAGGAGATCTGAATATCCGTATCGCCAAGCTTGCCTTCCACGCCAAGGAAAGTCCCTTCCAGACACGGGACGAAGTCTTCAATCTTGTATCTTCATAGTCCAGGAGTCCGGCTGAAGGTATAGTCCGGCTATCCGAACACCCCCTTATCCAGGACTCCTTCAGTAGCCCCCGAACTAGGCTTCAATGATGATGAGTCCGGTGCTCAGATTGTCTTCGGCATTGCAAGGCGGGTTCTCCTCCAAATTCCGTGTACCTATTGAATAAAGTCCGGTTTCTTGTAGATGTTGCGCTCCTTGGCTTCTACGCCCAATAATGGCCGCTTCCCACGTGTCAAATGAAAATGAAAAGTCTGAGTGTTTTTAAATTCACACCCCTAGCCGCGTAAATGAGCTGCCCTATTTAAGGGGATGAGGATTTAGATCCAAACCACATCTTCCCCCCTTCATGAGTGTTCATCAGAGCACATCCGACAAAGGCCCATTCCACCATGGCCAGCCGTCGCAACTCCTCCTCTCGCCCTTCCAGCCCTCAGCCTGGATATTGGGAGAGATGCTCCATCCCGCATAGCGAGCTAGTGATGCTCCAGACCAAGGGATTTCTTCCCCCGGCCTACATGATCCCGGTTCGAGCCGGTCTTGCCGTCTACAACAGCGGAAAGCAAGCGGAGAGTGCCCCCAATCCCTCCAAAGGAGAGCAGGTATGCCTGGTCCCTTATTTAATAAGGGGGCTCGGGTTTCCAATCCACCCATTTCTCCAAGGGCTGCTGGAGTTCTACGGCCTCCAGCTACACAATCTCATGCCTGCCTCCGTATTGCATATCGCGGGCTTCGTAGCCCTCTGCGAGCTGTTTTTGGGTGTCGAGGCTCATTTTGGGCTATGGAAAAGGTTATTCTGCCTTGTGCCCCGCTCTAAGGAGGGGTCAATGTATCAAGTGGATGGAGCTGAAGTGTGGCACATCGCTGGGACCGGATATCTATCCGGAACCCCAAAGAAGGCGTCCGAAGACTGGCCCTCGGAATGGTTTTATATAGAAGACGTCCCGCTGCCGGATCCTGTCCGGATCGGCCTCCCTGAATTTGACAGTGCTCCCTTAAAGAAGTGCCTAAGTTGGCTGTCGGTGTCAAAACCGGCGGATCTCGGGTAGGGGGTCCCAAACTGTGCGTCTAGGCCGGATGGTAACAGGAGGCAAGGAACACGATGTTTTACCCAGGTTCGGGCCCTCTTGATGGAGGTAAAACCCTACATCCTGCTTGATTAATATTGATGATATGGGTAGTACAAGAGTAGATCTACTACGAGATCAAGGAGGCTAAACCCTAGAAGCTAACCTAAGGTATGATTGTTGTACGATGAAGTTGTCCTACGGACTAAAACCCTCCGGTTTATATAGACACCGGAGAGGGTTAGGGTTACACAAAGTCGGTTACAATGGTAGGAGATCTTGAATATCCGCATCGCCAAGCTTGCCTTCCACGCCAAGGAAAGTCCCATCCGGACACGGGACGAAGTCTTCAATCTTGTATCTTCATACTCCTGGAGTCCGGCTGAAGGTATAGTCCGGCTACCCGAACACCCCCTAATCCAGGACTCCCTCAGTAGCCCCTGAACCAGGCTTCAATGACGACGAGTCCGGCGTGTAGATTGTCTCCGGCATTGCAAGGCGGGTTCCTCCTCCAAATTCTTCATAAAAGTTTGTAAACACCAAGAGTAGTGTCCGGCTCTGCAAAATAAGTTTCCACGTATTTCCACAGAGAGAATAATATTAACACAAATCTAATCTACTGACGTATTCCGCAACGTGACATCACACTATGGCCAAGCCTTTATTCGAATTGTTTTCACTTTTCCACCTTAGTGTGTTTTGCGAGGCGGTTTCCTTGGCACGTCTTGTCAAAGTAGAGATCGTGTCCCCCATTTACGGGATTCTCGTCAATACGGACGTGGGTAACCCAACCGCGCCATTTATCACGGCTCTTGGGAGGCAAGCGAGTTTTACTAGGCTGGTGGGGACGCATAGTCGCATCCGCTCATATAAGGGGATAATGATCCACCTTTTTACCTACGCCTTCTTCCTCCTTTGCCTATCCATCTTCTGCGCACCCGAGCTCCAGCGCCCAAGACCGCACTTCCTACCTCAACCTTCTCCAACAATGTCTGGAGCGGGAGGCAAGTGGATGGTCTCCTCCGTCACGGAGGGCCATGTCAAAAGGCTAAGGAAGGCCGGATACCTGTCCAAAGACATCGCGCACCGGCTTCTTGAGGAGGGGCAGCTTCTCCCCATCCCAAGGCCCCATGAGAGGGTAGTATTTCTTCCCCACTTCCTCCATGGACTGGGTTTTCCACTCCACCCATTTGTCCGCAGGCTCATGTTCTACTATGGCCTAGATTTCCATGATCTGGCCCCGAACTTCATCCTCAATATCTCGGCGTTTATCGTCGTGTGCGAGGCTTTCCTCTGCATCCGCCCCCATTTCGGCCTCTGGCTCAAGACCTTCAACGTCAAGCCAAAGGTGGTGCGCGGCAACCAGGCGGAGTGCGGAGGTTCCATGGCCGGAAAAATAGCCAACGTCCTATGGCTCGAGGGCTCCTTTGTGGAGACCTTGAAGGGGTGGTAGTCAGGGTGGTTTTACATCACCGAGCCACGCGATCCTAAGTGGATCGCAGCCCCTGAATTCCGATCCGGACCCCCTACGCGGCTCACATCCTGGAAGGAGACGGGCTTGTCCTGGGGCGACGAAGAAGAGGTGACCGGACTGCAAAAATGCATCCAGTCCCTGGTGAACAAGTAGCTCAAGCCTGTCAACGTAGTCCAGGTCATGCTCGTCCGCCGGATCCTTCCGTGTCAAGAACGGGACTTCAATTTGTGGGAGTTCAACCCGGCACAGCACCGAACTCTGAGCAGGCTCTTCGACACGACGTACGAAGATGTCTGGAAGGGGCTAACCAAAGGCGCCGAGGCTCCCACATCCGCCTCCGAAGACCGCGGATTCAGCTCATAGCTTCCTACTGGCGAGGTAAAATACTTTCATCTTTTACAGGATGTTAAGTTTTCTTCATAGTTTGACTCTATGCGGGATCTAAACTCCCTCACCTTTGACAGGATTGGCAGGCGAAGTCCAGACTGATTAACTGTCCGGCTCCCTTGCCCGAAGACCCAGCCCCTGCTCTCCTAGTGAAGCTGCTGGTTCCGGCACCTTATGTGGTGCCGAAGAAGAAGGCCAAGAAGAAGGCCACGGGGACTCGAAAGAGTTCCCGGCATAAGGTGGTGTCGGACTCGTCGTCCGATGAGTCCGAGACACACTCCTCCCGTGAAGATGAGGAGGAGGAAGAAGAGACCTCTCCCCCTCCGGCGGGGGGAGGAAAGAAGAGGAAGGCCACCCTAGTAGGGGAGGCCGATGGGTCCAAGAAGAGGAAAACCCCTTCACCGGACTACGCCCCCGATGCCGACGAGGACGAAGAGGAGTGGCCGGACAGGGCCAAACGTTTGGCGAAATCGTAAGTGTTCGAATACCAGAGTAACCCACGATATTCCTTTTGTTGCGCAGCTTTCCCTAATGTCGAATATAATCATGCAGCCCGCCCAAGGACGGGCTCGACGAGTCATCGAGCGGCTCCCTGGATTCATCTGACGTGAATTCAGTTTCGCCCGCTGCCTCCCCCTGTGCTGCGGATGACACCAAAGTGGCGTCGCGACAAGCTCCGGGGCAAGGGGAGGTGGTCCAGGAGGAGTCGCGAGGCGACCTCCCGGACTCCAGGAGTGAAGGGGATAAGACCCCCCAGGGCTCCAAGTCCGGCTTTAAGCCGGACACCGCGCCGGAATCATCAATGGTTCCGGACCGCGGCAGGCGAACTCCTGCCAAGAGGAGCAAGCCTATTGAGCCGGCGTCCTCCGTCCAACCGAGAGGCGTCGGACAATCTGCTGGAGGTGCTTAAGGGCGCCTCCATCGACGAGGAGCACCGTACCATCATGAGTACGGTGGTCCAGAAGGTTCGGTCCGCCAAAAGCGGACTTACTGAAGCTTGTGCTAGCCTTCTAACAGGCTTCGAGGTAAGTAGAAATATGTAAAAATATTACCGCATAGACAGTAGCCCCTGATGCTCTGTTTGGCGTTTGGAAAGAAAAGTCGAATAGAGGATCTTTTAAATATCGCAGGAGTCTAACTAAAAAGGAGTCAATATACGTATGCAGGCTTCGCTGCTGGCCACCGCCGCACGACTGCGGAGGTGAGTGACCTGAAGCAGGACCTCGAGCGGACCCAGCAAGAGCTCAGCCTTGCCAAACGGCAGCTCGAGGAGAAAGAAGGTAAGAGATACCATATAGAAAAATGCCTATAAGAAGACGCAATTGCAAAAAATGACAGGAGTATACTACTTATTGTAGGGGCCACAACTGAGGTGGCGACCCTCAAGCAGGCGCTGTCCGAGGCCAAGAAGAGAGCGGCCACAGAGCGCACTGAGCGGGAGAAATTTGAGGCGCAGGTCGGTGAGGTGCATCAAGAGCTTCAGGCTCTCATGAAAAAACATGAGAGTTTGGAGCTGGACTCGAGGACGCGAGCGTTCGAGCTTGCTGCGGCCCTTAAAACTGCCAAATCTGCCAAGGCCGAAGCCCAAAAGGCCCTCCAGGAATTGGATGCGGTGAAAAAGATACCGGCGGGTAAGGAATTCTCTATGCAAAGCAGACATATAAAAGTAAACTACTTGTTACTTACCCGAATCCGGAGCTCTCTAGGGGCATTCGCAGATCTTCCCCGCAGCGTATCCGATGCCACCGCATTCTACCGAGCCGAGGAAGGCAGCTCGACGGAGAAGGTGTTCTGGTCTCAGTACGCTGAGGCCGGACACCCTGTGCCCTTGAGCGACCAGCTGAAGGAGCTGGTCGAGCTCCACAAGGCGGCCGAATAGGCCCTGAAGGGCTTCATAGTTCGGCTGTGGCCTGGAGAGGCCCTGCCTGCGAGCTACTTCGGACTGGTGCGGCGGCTGGTGGAGGCTTGTCCAAGGCTCGAGGTCATCAAGCGCTCTGTCTACATCAAAGGTGCCCGTAGGGCCCTTGCCCGTGCAAAGGTGCACTGGGGTAAGCTGGACGGTGAGAAGCTTGTGAGGGACGGACCGCCGCCGGGGAAGGAGCATCGCAAGCCCGAGAACTATTACAAGGATGTTCTGGCCGGTGCCCGCCTTATGGTGGATGAATGCACCAAGGATGTAATTTTTGAATGAACTCGCTCGTGTTATCCTGTGCGCTGAAAACTTGTTCATATGCGCTAAGCAATGCTTGAATTTAAAATATTACTTTCTATGCGGCCGTTTATAAAAAATTGAGAGATGGCCAGTCGTCGGCTTCTACCCCCATGCCACTAGTGCTGGGGTGTTCGGGATAAACCTGAGCGCTCTTTTTCCCATGATTGGGTCCGTCGAGGGAGGTGCTAAGCACAACGAACAAGGCAATTGGACTATAATGCTTGAACACTCTCACTTAGCCATAGAACTCTATAATTTTAAATTTCGGCGATGCCCCTAGTATTCGGAAGACCGAGTTTGGGGCGCTATCCATGCCTTGGCCGGACAAAGCCGGTTCCTCGCTCGAAGCGGTATAAGTCTTTAAGGACTCGAAAAACCTCTCGAATAGCGACCGGTCTCTCGCCTCATCATGATAGTCAGTTTTAGCTTTCTCTACTGAGGTGCTCAGCCCAGCTCAACTGGGGCACAATCGCAGTAGTTCTCCTAGTGCTACCTTAGCCGATATAGCGGAACGTAAGGCACCAAAACATAGGAGCCGAGCAAACCCAACTATTGACCCAAATCATGATTCGGAGCCGATGCATATAGTGTTATAAGTTCGGGGTGCCGCACTTGTGAAAGTGTACGGACTTCTCACGCCATATTGATGGGTACTGAAGACCCTAGCGTATTTTTGCCGTACCACAGTGTACGGATGCAACATGTTATTGATAAACATATATAAAAAGAGGATAATGCAAAAAATAGACAAAAAGCTATGCATTGTTTATAGAAAGGCTGCAATGAAAGCAGAACGATACAAATAGTGCGATAAGCAAAAGAAATTGGACTATTTAACATGTCCTGGCCAGGGGCAGGCCGTGGAATTGTATTAAAAAACATGTATACTGCTCGCAATAGAGACCACCTAGGAGTTCCATAATGCAGCGTGGCTTGTCTACTTTCCTATATCTTGCATCGTTTGTGCGGCAGTTGAATTGTCGAACGGTTCATCCGAAGTATGGAGTCCTGAGAGTAAGAGAAAAAATAAAAAAAGGAATCCGGCAGCCCCTGGTGCGGTTTAAGCCGTATTTCGGGCGTGCCGTGATAGTGCCCCTTCCCATGTGCCCATGGTATTTCAAGAGCGTAGTTATGTACGTGAAGCACTGGTTTCGCTATATTGCGAGGGCTAGGGTTGGGACCGCATTGCTACGCTAGCTCAGAACATGCCAGGCGGTCTTGTTGTAGGGTACTCCGGGCGCGCTTGACAGTGTCCGGCTTTTTGAAGGCCGAACTGGAGAACTGCCTAGAGAGGCTGCTTTGTACTTCTGCTGCGAGCGCTGCCATGTGCTCCTCCGTTCGGAGGGAGCGTTTGGTGTTCCCGTTGACCGTGATTACTCCTCTAGGGCCTGGCATCTTGAGCTTGAGGTATGCATAGTGCGGTACCGTGTTGAATTTTGCGAATGCGGTTCGCCCGAGCAGTGCGTGATAGCCGCTACAGAACGGGGCTATGTCGAAGATTAACTCCTCGCTTCAGAAGTTATCCGGAGATCCGAAGACCACTTCCAGTCTGACTGAGCCTGTACAGTTGGCTTCTACACCTGGTATGACGCCTTTAAAGGTCGTTTTGGTGGGCTTGATCCTCGAGGGATCTATGCCCATTTTTCGCACTGTATCCTGGTAAAGCAGGTTCAGGCTGCTGCCGCCGTCCATGAGGACTCTTGTGAGATGAAATCCGTCAATGATTGGGTCTAGAACCAATGCGGTGAAGCCGCCGTGACGGATGCTAGTGGGGTGGTCCCTTCGATCAAAGATGATCGGGCAGGAGGACCATGGGTTGAACTTTGGGGCGACTGGCTCCATTGCATATACGTCCCGTAACGCACGCTTTCGCTCCCTCTTGGGGATGTGGGTTGCGTATATCATGTTCACCGTCCGCACTTGCGGGGGAAATCCCTTCTGTCCACCATCGTTCGGCGGCCTGGGCTCCTCCTCGTTGTCGCTATACAGCCCCTTGTCTTTGTTTTCGGCTCTTAACTTGCCTGCCTGCCTGAACACCCAACAATTCCTGTTGGTGTGATTGGCTGGCTTTTCGGGGGTGCCATGTATCTGGCACAAGCGGTCGAGTATTCGGTCCAAACTGGACGGGCCCTGAGTATTTCCTTTGAATGGCTTTTTCTGTTGACCGGATTTGTAGCCTCAGAATATGGTATTAACTGCCGTATCCTTGTTGCTGTCGCTGTTAACGCGGCGCTTTTGTTTGTTCCGACGCGACCTGTCGCTTTTGTCCTTGGTATTCGAATTACCAGGGTTCTTGGTTAAATTGTTGCTACAAGCCAGCCAGCTGTCTTCTCCCGCGCAAAAGCGGGTCATGAGTGTCATGAGGGCTGCCATAGATTTTGGCTTTTCCTGTCCTAGGTGCCGGGCAAGCCACTCGTCACGGATATTATGCTTGAAGGCCGCTAAGGCCTCTGCGTCCGGACAGTCGACTATCTGGTTTTTCTTTGTTAGGAACCGTGTCCAGAATTGCCTGGCCGATTCCTCTGGCTGCTGAATTATGTGGCTTAGGTCATCAGCGTCCGGTGGTCGCACATAAGTGCCCTGGAAGTTGTCAAGGAATGCGGCTTCCAGGTCCTCCCAAGAACCGATTGAGTCTGCTGGCAAGCTGTTAAGTCAATGTCGGGCCGGTCCCTTAAGTTTGAGTGGGAGGTATTTGATGGCGTGTAGATCATCACCGCAGGCCATGTGGATATGAAGGAGATAATCCTCGATCCATACCGCAGGATCTGTTGTGCCATCATACGATTCGATGTTTACGGGTTTGAAGCCCTCAGGGATTTTATGATCCATTACTTCATCTATGAAGCATAGTGGGTGTGCGGAGCTTTGTCTGTTGAGTTCGGCCCGGCCGGATTTATTGCATCCGGAGTGACGATCACCGTCACGTGCCGTGGGGCGCCTGCACGATCTGTAGATCGATCTTGTTTGCCTTGCCTTGTCCTCCAGTATGTCACGCAGGTCGGGTGCATTTTCTCGTGCCTTAGTATGCTTGATGCGGCGTCGGGGCATGGCTTGAGTGGAGGGCCCAGAGGCCTCTCTGTCGCGTCCACGATGTGGCCGGTCGGCCATGTCTTGCGCTGGTGATGTAGGTGCTTCCTCCTCTAGTCGGGGTAGCAGCCTGCGCTTTGGGTAACTCTTGGAGGGGCATTCGAGTTCATACTCTTCGGCCACAAGGACTTCAGTCCATCTGTTAGTTAGCAAATCCTGATCAGCTCTAAGTTGTTGCTGCTTTTTCTTGAGGCTGCTTGCCGTGGACATAAGCATGCATTTAAAACGCTCTTGTTCGGTGAGATCCTCTGGCACGACGAACTCGTCGTCGTCGAGGCTTGCCTCGTATTCGGAGGGAGGCATATAATTATCGTCCTCAACCTCTTGGTCCGCCGCCCTCTCGTGAGGGCTGGCTTCTCTGTCCTCTTGTGCTGAATCTTGTTGGAGGGGGTGTTCTTCGGCGCTATCTGAAGTAGTATTATCTTCCGTGCCGGAATCACTGTTTTTTCTTTGGCGGGATTTAGAGCGGCGTCTCTAACACCGGCGCTTGGGCTGTTTCTTAGAGGTATCGTCCCCCGCTGTTCCATCGCCATCTCCATCCTTTGGAGTGTCCACCATATATATGTCATATGACGAGGTGGCCTTCCAGCGCCCTATAGGTGCTGGTTCTTGTTCATCTCCTGCATCGTCGTTCATGCCGTCGATGTCTTCGGAGTCGAAGTCAAGCATGTCGGTTAAGTCGTCGACAGTGGCTACGAAGTGGGTGGTGGGTGGGTTTTGAATTTCTTCATCATCCGTATCCCAACCTTGCTGACCGTAGTCCGGCCAGGTCTCTCCTGATAAAGAGAGAGACTTTAGAGAATTCAGGATGTCACCGAAGGGCGAGTGCTGAAAGATGTCCGTGGCGGTGAACTCCATTATAGGCGCCCAATCGGATTCAATCAGCAGGGGCGCGGGGGGCTCGGAGTTCGGAGAGGAATCCGGCTCCTCGGAGTCACGGGCCATGCGGAGTGCGGGGCTGGAGTTCGGCTCGATCGCCTCTGAGATCGCAGCCCCTAAGGTAGCATCCAACCGCTGATCCTCGATCAGTGCAGTAGGCTCCGAATCAATGATCAGAACCGATGCGTGTGCGGCCTCCAAGGCGCTGTTTGGCGGCAGAGCTATATCATGCCCATCGAGACAGTGCGACGCGCTTGGCCATGGCTCGAATCCGTCGAAGATCAAGTCCCCACGGATGTCAGCCGTGTAGTTTAGGCTTCCAAACCTGACCTGATGGCCAGGGTGTAGCTTTCGATCTGCTCAAGGTGGCCAAGCGAATTGGCCCGCAGTGCGAAGCCGCCGAAGACGAAGATCTGTCTGGGGAGAAAAGTCTCACCCTGGAATGCATTGTTGTTGATGATCGAAGGAGCCATCGAGCCTAAAAGCGACGACACATAGAAACTCTCAATGAAAGCACCAATGTCGGTGTCAAAACCGGCGGATCTCAGGTAGGGGGTCCCGAACTATGCGTCTAGGATGGATGGTAACAGGAGGCAAGGAACACGATGTTTTACCCAGGTTCGGGCCCTCTTGATGGAGGTAAAACCCTACGTCCTGCTTGATTAATATTGATGATATGGGTAGTACAAGAGTAGATCAACCATGAGATCAAGGAGGCTAAACCCTAGAAGCTAGCCTATGGTATGATTGTTGTATGATGAAGTTGTCCTATGGACTAAAACCCTCCGGTTTATATAGACACCGGAGAGGGTTAGGGTTACACAAAGTCGGTTACAATGGTAGGAGATCTTGAATATCCTCATCGCCAAGCTTGCCTTCCATGCCAAGGAAAGTCCCATCCAGACACGGGACAAAGTCTTCAATCTTTTATCTTCATAGTCCTGGAGTCCGGCTGAAGGTATAGTCCGGCTACCCAAACACCCCCTAATCCAGGACTCCCTCACTGGCGTCCACGGAGCCCTTAGAGGGAAAGTGACAGGAACATCATTTACCTGATGGGCCGAATAAGATTGTTATCCCATTCCGGACTAACCATGATCGGGGTTATGGCCGAATGCATCATGCGGGGGGTGCAGCCGCTTCAGTATAGAAGCCACCCCATGTGGGACTTCAACAGGGAGGACGACGCCACCCGCTACGGCCGTAAGGGGCCGGATTCAGCTGCCGCTCTACTAAAGATATTGTCCATTTTGTATAAGGGAGAAGAGGAGGAATTCCTCCGCGTCAACCCACAGGGTGGATTCTCTATGCACAATCCCCCAAGCTGGGTAAGCGGTCGCATTTACTTGCCCATCCGTTTGGTATTCCCATTGTTAAATATTCAGTCTGACGACTTCAATGTACGAACTGCGCCGGGCTGTTAAGGAAATAAGCAGCCCTCCTCCACAACCCGAGGACCCAGGACGGTCCCTTGACCCGGCCTCTCAAGAGGATCCGGACATATCTATGGAGCTGATTGATGGAGTGTTCCATCAATTGAGCAAGGACAACGCCTTGGTGGCCATTACGGACGATTACCCGTGGCTAATCCTGGCCTCCCAGGTAACTGAGATCGAAGTCCCAGTACCCCAAATAGGTGTCCACCCTCTCGTGTTTTCAGTTTCCTGATTACAACCGAGCTTTGCAGGGGAGGTTTTTGAGGCGGAAAGCCGAACCTACAGCGACAAGCCAATGAGGGGCTGCAGGGCCCCGTGGGCAGAAAAGAAGTGCAGTCCGGACCAAGGCGTCAGCGCAAAGGTATGGCGCGCCCCCTTATCCCAGGTGTTATACCTTCGAGGCACATTGACACTCATGCTCTCTTCAGGACAAAGAGACCTCGCCGGACTATATCCGGAGAGGCTGCCAATCGCGCCTCCACCAGCCAGGCTCCAAAGCCTAGTCCAAAGGCGAAGGCGAACGCAAGGCGCGCGCCAGCCGCTCCTCCGATGGAGGATGTGGACGGATTGTCTGCCACCAACTCTTAGGAGGAGAGTGCCATGAACCACAGGCGTCGCCAGACAATTCTTCGCAACGCTTGTTTCTCCCAAGGGGCGTCAGATGCCTTCAACTCGGGAGATGCGTACCTCCGTGCCGCTCAAAATGGTCTAGCCAGAGCCATGGAGCAATATGTAAAGGACATACGGGTAAGAAAATTTTGTTAATTATATATATATATATATATACCAGTAGTCCCCGAGACTTGAGACAGTTAGAATAACTGATTTAAGGATCATTTGTTATGCAGGTTCTTACAGAAAAGAATTCCCTACTGTCCAAGGAGCTGGAAGAGTGCAAAGCCCAACTTGAGGCCACACTAGCCGCAGCAGGGGAGCCCAAGGAGACCCCCTCTGGTAATATACACTTCGAAAGATAAGTATTTTGTGAAGCACGGCATGGGTGTGAATCTGACAAATGAAATTGCAAATGGCGCCGGATTGAATCCGGAAAGGCAACACCTCCTACGCCAGCTAAAGGTTGGTGAGAAGGTGCTGACAAAGGTGAGGCGGGAGAAGAACAATCTCTAAGATGCCAACACCAAGCTGGGCGTCGAGCTGAAAGATGTTCGTGCCCAGCTGTCAGACTCTGTAAAGGAGAATCAGCGGCTTCGGCGCAGCATATTTAGTAAGTGCTTGAACGAACCTTTGAAAGAAAGTTCGGCGGGGAAGTCGACTAACAGAGCAATGTCTGTAGGTGTGCTAATAGGTCGTCCTCCAGAGGAGATGCCCGGTTCTACGGGTGACCTTCTTCCTGAGCTCTCGCAACAGCTCGATCGAGTTCAGCAGTCGATGCAAGGCATCGCCCAGGCCCTGTGGCCATCTGTCTCCATGCCCGAAAGTCTTGTAGAGCTTGCGGAGAAGCTAAAGGGAGCACGGCGGCGCTTCCGATTGTGGAAGATATCGGCCTGCCGTCAAGGCGCTAGGGAGGCCTGGGCCATGGTGAAGATGCGGTACACAAAGGCTGACCCCAACCACATGGCCAAGGTCGGTCCTGTAGGGCCCGATGGGAAGGAGATCCCTGTAAGCTTAGTATACGGCCAAGTAGAGTTGGCCGCAAAGTATTCCCAGCAGGACTGTAAATTAGACAGCCTGTTAGATGGTATTGAACAGGAATACAATCAGTCAAAATGACTATGTAATTTAATTGACATTTATAATGCCTTCTAGCCGGATTGTAGATCATTTGTCATGGCCGACCTTTTCGCTTCAGCCTCAGGACCTGATGGTCCGGAGTGTGTCCAAATTCCCATGCGGTTATATAGGAACCGGGGAATGCATGGAGACTAGGCGTAGGGGTCATTAGTGCGTGAACAGACAAGTGCCTGACTAGTTATGTTATATTACATGGTTAGTAAGAAACATCTTCCAGGGAGAATAGTTCTGTTAGGGGTTCCTTTCCCTGGGAGGCATGCCCTAAGGTGCATGTCCATGCTGCGAAAAGAAACGCAGGAAAAACATCTGGGGGCGTATAGATAAATAAAATAAAAAAAGATCATCTTTAGTTCACCGACCGAATATTCCCTTAAGAACGCTAGCTTTCGGCTTCACCCAGTCTGAGGTACACGTCCGGCTGACCCGGTAGTAACAATCGCAGAGGTGCTCCCTTTACCACCTAGCCGAATAATCGGGAACGTAGGGGTAAGCACAGGAGCCAGGCAACCCAGCTTGGCCAAAACTTAAGTCATATTGATGCATATAATGGTGAATAAAAGGTACATGCGGAAGTGTGACACATGTGTTGGGTATGAAGCCCGTATAAATAAGCTTCTATTTAAAGAAGCCCCCAGGTTTAATGAGCACGGATAGCGCATCACTTTATGAGCCTTTAAAGGCTATAAGAGAGAGAGAGAGAGAGAGAGAGAGAGAGAGAGAAGATGAATGTAAGACAGAAAGTATATAAAAAATGGACAGAGGAAGGAGACGAACACAGAGTCCGGCGCTAGGCATAGAATCTTCGGAGACGGGCTGCGTTCCATGGGTTCGGCTTGAGTCGGTTATCCGATGCATCTCGCAGGCGGTACGCTCCACTAGTTAGGACTTGGTCAATTATGAAGGGACCTTCCCACTTGGGCTTGAGTTTGTCCTTTTTCTTGTCCGGTAGTCTTAGAACTAATTCGCCAATGTTGTAATTTTTGGCCCGTACTTCTCTGCTTTGGTATCTTCGAGCATGCTGTTGATAGAATGCGGAACGGGCTTTTGCGACGTCACGCTCCTCCTCTAATGCGTCCAAGCTGTCCTGCCGATCGAGCTCGGCTCCTCTTTCTTCGTACATGCGCACTTGAGGTGAGTCATGAATTATGTCGGAAGGCAAAACTGCCTCTGCGCCGTACACCATAAAGAATGGTGTGTATCCGGTGGTGCTATTCGGCGTGGTCCGCAGCCCCCAGAGTACGGAGTTGAGCTCCTCTACCCAGTGTGTGTTAGATTCCTTGAGGGACCGCACTAATCTGGGTTTGATGCTGCTCATGATAAGACCATTTGCACGTTCGACCTGGCTGTTAGTTTGTGGGTGATAGACGGAAGCATAATCGAGCTTGATGCCCATGTTTTTGCACCAGAGTTTTACCTCGTCGGCCGTAAAGTTCGTGCCGTTATCCGTGATGATGTTGTGGGGGACGCCGTAATGGTGTACAACCCCGGATATAAAGTCTATCACCGGTCCGGATTTGTCCGTCTTAACAGGCTTGGCTTCTATCCATTTGGTGAACTTATGCACCATGACCAGTAAGTACTTTTGCTTGTGGGTGCCGCCTTTAAGGGGTCCAACCATGTCAAGCCCCCAGACCGCGAAGGGCCAAGTGATGGGGACAGTTTGGAGGGCGGTGGGTGGCATATGGCTTTGGTTTGCAAAGAGCTGGAACCGGTGCATCGTTGGACTAAGTCCTGGGCGTCTGCCCGGGCCGTCGGCCAATAAAAGCCTGTACGGAAGGCCTTGCTTACAAGGGACCGAGCTGCCGTGTGATGACCGCCGAGTCTGGCATGAATTTCAGCCAGGTGGTTCCGCCCTTCCTCTTCGGAGATGCACCTTTGAAGGACTCCGGTAGTGCTTTTCTTATAAAGCTCTCCCTCGTGGACTTTGTAAGTTTTGGATCGCCTCACTATGCAGCGTGCCTCATTTTGGTCCTCGAGGAGTCCCTGCCTAGTAAGGTAGGCGAGGAATGGTTCCGTCCACGAGGCGATAACGGCCATTATTACGTGGGCTAAAGGTGTTATTTCATTGGCAGAGCCTCCGATTGTGTCGGAATGTTCGGTGTCGGGCAGTGCGGTTGGGTCCGGGCTGTTATTGTTTGGCTCCCCTTCCCATACTACGAATGGCTTGAACAGCCTTTCCAAGAGGATGTTGGGGGGACTACATCACGTTTGGCGCCGATGCGTGCCAGGACATCTGCCGCCTGATTATTTTCCCGGGCTACATGGTGGAATTCAAGCCCTTCGAACTGAGCTGACATTTTTAGGACGGCGTTGTGGTAAGCTACCATTTTTGGATCCTTGGCATCGAAGTCTCCATTTATTTGGGATATTGCGAGGTTCGAGTCCCCTCGCACCTCTAGGCGTTGAATGCCCATGGATACTGCCATCCGGAGACCATGTAAAAGGGCCTCATATTCGGCTGCATTGTTGGAGTCCGTGTATTAATCTGGACTACGTATTGAACTGTGTCTCCTATGGGGGACGTCAAAACGACGCCAGCCCCCAGTCCGGCCAACATCTTGGAGCCGTCGAAATGCATGATCCAATTTGAATATGTGCCGTACTCTTTAGGGAGTTCGGCCTCCGTCCATTCCGCGACGAAGTCGGCCAAGACTTGCGACTTGATGGCTCGCCGTGGCTTATAAGTTATGTTGAACGGGAGGAGATCTATGGCCCATTTTGCAATCCGGCCCGTTGCGTCATGGTTGTTTATAATGTCGTTAAATGGTACTTCTGAGGCTACTGTTATTGAACACTCTTGAAAGTAGTGTCGTAGCTTCCGGGATGCCATGAATACCGCGTACGCAATCTTTTGATAATGCGGGTACCGTGATTTGCAAGAAGTGAGGACAGTGGACACATAATAGACCGTCTTTTGAAGGGGGAATTTGTGTCCATCCGTTTCTCGTTCGACGACGAGTACTGCGCTTACAACCTGATGTGTTGCTGCAATGTACAATAACATTGGTTCACCAGTGTTTGGCGCGGCCAGGGCTGGGTTTGTTGCCAGTATGGCTTTTATTTCGTCGAGTCCGGCCGTGGCTGCATCCGTCCATTCGAAGTGTTCGATGCGCCGAAGGAGGCGGTAAAGGGGTAGGGCCTTTTCTCCCAAGCGGGAGATAAAGCGGCTTAGAGTTGCCACGCATCCGGTTAACTTTTGTATTAGTTTGAGGTCCTTTGGGATATCCAGTTGCGATAGAGCTCAGATCTTGGCTGGATTTGCTTCAATTCCTCTACCGGATACAATGAAGCCCAAGAGCTTTCCGGCTGGAACACCGAAAACACATTTTTCCGGGTTGAGCTTGATGTCGTATGTTCGGAGGTTATCGAATGTGAGCCTCAAGTCGTCTACCAGAGATTCGACATGTCTTGTTTTGACGACCACATCATCTACATATGCCTCCACCGTTTTGCCGATCTGGTTTGCCAGACATGTCTGAATCATGCGCTGATATGTTGCGCCGGCGTTTTTCAGCCCGAAGGGCATTGTGGTGAAGCAGAATGGGCCGTATGGTGTGATGAATGCATTTGTGGCTTGGTCTGGTTATGCCATCTTGATTTGATGGTAGCCGGAATATGCGTCGAGGAAACACAACGAATCGTGTCCTGCGGTAGCGTCGATAATTTGATCGATGCGGGGGAGTGGGAATGGATCCTTTGGGCAAGCCTTGTTAAGGTCCTTAAAATCAACACACAGGCGCCAGGATTTGTCCTTCTTTGGTACCATCACCAGGTTTTCTAGCCAGTCCGGATGTTTTATATCTCTGATGAATCCGGCCTCCAATAGCTTTGCTAGCTCTTCTCCCATGGCCTGTCTCTTAGATTCGGAAAAACGCCGAAGAGCTTGCTTGACAGGTTTGAATTCTTTTAGGATATTTAAGCTGTGCTTGGCCAGCCTGCGTGGGATTCCTGGCATGTCTGAAGGGTGCCAGGCGAAAATGTCCCAGTTCTCTCGTAGGAACTCTCGTAGTGCGGCATCTACATCAGGGCTTAAATGTGCCCCGATGGAAGCTGTTTTATTGGGGTTCGTTGGATGGACCTGGAATTTTACTATTTCGTCCGCCAGTTTAAAGGAGGTGGACTTGGATCTTTTGTTGAGTACCACGTCGTCTCTATTCACCATGGAGCGCAGTGCAGTCAGTTCCTTAGCCGCTAGGGCTTCGGATAGTGCCTCAAGGGCCAGTGCGGCTGTCTTGTTTTCAGCGCAGAGTGCTATGTCCGGATCACTAGCGAGAGTGATGATCCCGTTGGGCCCGGGCATCTTGAGCTTCATGTACCCGTAATGGGGTATTGCTTGGAAGATTGTAAAAGCTTCCCGCCCTAGCAGAGCGTGATAACCGCTGCTGAACGGAGCCACACGGAACGTGACCTCTTCGGACCTGTAATTATCCGGCATGCCGAACACCACATCTAGTGTGATTTTTCCTGTACAGCGCGCTTCCTGACTGGGGATTATTCCTCTAAAGGTTGTGCTGCTTCGCTCAATGCGGTTCCAGTCTATTTCCATTTTTTGAAGGGTTTCCTCATAAATGAGGTTTAATCCGCTGCCGCAGTCCATGAGTACCTTGGTAAGACGAAAGCCATCCATTATTGGACTGAGGACCAATGCGGCTGGTGCTCGGGCTGTTCGGAACTTAGGTTCATCACTGGCGTTAAAGGTAATAGCCCTGTCACTCCATGGATTTATTGTTGCTACTTGGTAGACTTCGGCAAGGCTGCGGAGTGTCCTTTTTCGCATATTATTTGATGTGAAAGTCTCGAAGACTGTTAATATCGTATTGGTGTCTCTGGGGTGGCTTTCTGTGGCCTCCGGAATTAGGAGATTGTCGCCAATTTTGGCCACCTGCCGGAGTATCCAGCATGCTCTAAGGCTGTGAGTTGGTGTGGCGTCCTCTGTACTGTGAATTTTATAGGGTCCGTTAAGCCATCCTTCCAATACGGTTCCATGCCCTGTAGAGGGTTTTTTCTTTTTGGTGTTTGACCCGGGTGTCTGGCGATGATGCACCCTTTTATTTCGGACTGGGTTTGCATTCAGGGCCGGATTGTCCCAAAATTTTATTTCGGTTTTCCAGGCTTTTTCCGTCGCAAAGTACTTTCGTACTATGGGCGCCAAGTCAGCGAAACGTGTGATATCACGGTGACTTATGGCGTTGAGGATTCCCTTGTCCGTGCAATTATTGCAGAAGAATGAAATCGCGTCTTCCTCGCGGCAGTCCTTTATCCTGTTCATAACCAGGAGGAATCTGGCCCAGTAATGATGTACTGTCTCTTCGGGCTCTTGCCTAATTTGGGATAAATTGCTAATGTTCGGGTGGGTGGGTGGAATTAAATCCGAAGCCTCACCCCATCTGAGGATCAGAGACCGAGGAATTTCCGAACTCGAAAATTTGGATTCCTGGATGTTGTCCAATGAATCCAGTCCGTCGCCTGACTCTAAGTTCAGGTATTGAGTGATATCCTCCCCTCCGCGGGTATCCGGCTTGGAAGGATCAGGAATCCGGACGTAATGAGTCCTTAAGATAGATGAGGGGTCGTCGCACTGTCCCTCTACCACGGCAACGTGATGGGTGACTTGGGGAGAGTTAATCTCTCTCAGATCGGGTTTAGGCCCAATCTGGTCGTAATCCGTAGCGACTCCTATGGCGGCGAAGCGATCCAAGAGCTCGTTTATGGAGGAGAGCTCCATTGGATCTAACTGCTTGGCAAGTTCCGAGCTGACATGAAGATTGTTTTCGATAGCTTGAGAGGTCATCATCGGCGCAGAAGCCGAACAGGCGGTCATAAGAAAACCACCTAGCCGGAGGGTTTGGCCAACAGCCAAAGCTCCCTTAGCAACGGTGCCATCTTTAAAGACGGGGCGAGGCATCCTTCCTGATGGCGACGACACAGAGGAACTCTCAATGAAAGCACCAATGTCGGTGTTAAAACCGCCGGATCTCGGGTAGGGGGTCCCGAACTGTGCGTCTAGGCCGGATGGTAACAGGAGGCAAGGGACACGAAGTTTTACCCAGGTTTGGGCCCTCTCGATGGAGGTAAAACCCTACGTCCTGCTCGATTAATATTGATGATATGGGTAGTACAAGAGTAGATCTACCGCGAGATCAGAGAGGCTAAAGCCTAGAAGCTAGCCTATGGTATGATTGTTGTTGTCTATATTGTCCTACGGACTAAAAACCTCCGGTTTATATAGACACCAGAGAGGGTTAGGGTTACACAAAGTCGGTTACAATGGTAGGAGATTTGAATATCTGTATCGCCAAGCTTGCCTTCCACGCTAAGGAAAGTCCCTTCCGGACACAGGACGAAGTCTTCAATCTTGTATCTTCATAGTCCAGGAGTCCGGCTGAAGGTATAGTCCGGCTATCCGAACACCCCCTTATCCAGGACTCCCTCAATGATATTTAGCCAATTATTAATGATGCAACACTATATGTTAACATGCTGTGATCATGCTTGAACGTCCCTCAGGACAACTTACCAACCGTGATCATTCTCAGATCACAACCACCACTAATGTGGTAAAACACACCACCAACGTGGTAAAACACACCACCAATGTGGTAAAACACACCACCGACATGGTAAAACACAATGACTCGTGATCCTTACGACGATCACAACCACGACCAATATCTGGTCCCAAATTCCTCGATGGCCTTTCTGCCATCCTTGACAATGCAAAGTTTACAGATTAGTGTGAAATTTTTATTATTCGTTGACTCATGGTGGGACCTACTACGAGGTGTCCTTAACCGTGGACGCGGCTATCGATAGATTACACACTCTGCAGAGGTAGCACACTGTACCCACACCACGGAACCCATGGCCTCGTACTCCCATTCGGGTGGACCAACGGCATTCTGACAAAACCCCTCCATTTCCACAGCACTCTCCCGGCCACTCCGACCCAAATCCCCAACGGGCTGGTCCTGGGTGGCCCCGTGTCTACCAAAGACACCCCGACCACCGTCCTGGACAAACTCCCACTCGGGGAAACTCCCACTTGGGAAAAACTCCCACTTGGGGAAATAGGTACCATAATCTCATTAACGAGCACACAAGATTATGCCTGCTTGCCGGGCCATGGCAAACACGACATAACCTTCCCTAGATGGAGGCACCGACCAGAGGCCGTGTCAATGGACCGAATCAAGGCCCCCCATTAAGGCAAATGTGGTTGCGCTGGAAATAACTCGATTCAGCAGCACGATGACCCAGTCAACGGTGTATTCAAATTGAGTTATTTTCAGTTTCAACTTTAAGTAACAATGACCGGTGTCATAGTATGCCATGGAATGCAAAACAACACATGCATCCTAAAAATGACCGATGTCATCTATACACCAAGCATGACCGTCAACAACTCGCGTTACTTTACTAGCTCAAATGACTCATAACTTAACCAAAATATTTTTGTAACAAGTTTCATTAATTTCTTAGGCAAGAAAGCAATCCCGATAACTTTTTCATATGCATAGCAAAAGATTTTACTATCAATAGTGCTTACTTTCTTTATCACTAAATTAAGTTCAAACTTTCTGTAAAACAAGTAATATGATCTAATAGAATATTTAACAGAATATCTTCTAACAAATTTTTATCAATTTCCGGAAGGCAGCAATATAACTACCATGCATAACAAAATTATTTCTAACATCAACTCAAATAAAACTTAACTTGCTTTATTCACTGAACTAGTTTCAACTATTCTGTAAATCAAGCATAACAACTATTCAACATTTAACAAAATACAAATAACTCAATAATTCTTTAAATGCATGGATTAATCATTTCATTCAAGTGGGAAAATCACAAATATTGTAATGGCATCATAAAAATGTTGTTGTTCACAAGCCTCACCTTAGTGCAGATGAGGTTCACAAGCCTCCTGGTGATCCTCAAGACAAGCCTCACCTTCTAAAACTAATTTTAAACACAAAAAGAAAATATCAAGAACACTTCTGAAATTGACTAGAAATTCTAAACAGCTCATAAAAATCTCATCTTTGGTGAGCTGTTAGATTTCCTTTCAAAGAACACAATGCAAAAAGAATCAATTCATTTGGACTTATGGTTAAAAAGTTATAACTGTTTGAAGTGTTCTGTAAATTCAAATGAATTTGAATAAAGGAAAAGACTGGGGGTGACGTCGAAGGCGTAAAGCCCAGGGGCGCCACCACTCGTACCGCTTGACGCGCATACTGAGTGGCTGACTAGCGGGCCCCGCTAGTCAGGTGCGGAAAGAGGGAGAGGGAAACAGAGATGGCCGCGGCTTCGCCGGAGCTCTCGCCGGCGACGAGGGCTCTTTGGCCAAAACGAGAGGGAGGGATGGCAAGAGGAGGTCGAGGCGCACCTGCCCGTACCCGAAGCGTGGCTAGGGGTGGTCGGACGGCGTCAGAATTGAGCTCGCGAGCGGAGGCAGAACGAGGAGGTCGCCGGAGTTGAAGAAGACGGCGAGCAGAGTCCGCTCCAGGGGCTCCAAGCGGGCGAAACGGCCTCACCGAAGAGGGGCGGAGGCCCTGGAGAGGTCGCCCAGGCCTGGGAGGGGCTGGAGCTGCCGCGGCTACCAGAGGGGATCGCCGGCGAGCTCGAGCTCGGGGGCGGCGGCCCGAGGCCTTCCCGGCAGGGCTACGGCTTCCTACTCGACCGTGGAGTGTGTGTGAGTGCTAGAGGATGCTCAGAGAGGTTGGGAAGGGGCTCTATATATAGGCGAGCGACGAGGGTGCTTCGGGCTCCACCAGGGGACACCTGTCCACGGCGCCCGGCGACGAGCGGTGTCAGTGACAGGGGGAGAAGGCGACGGAGGTCACGCGGCCACTGTGGGCGAGTGAAGACGAGCACAGGATCAAGGGGGGTGACGAAAAGCACAGTGTACCCGCACTGTGGGGCTGGCCGGACCTTGCCCGTGCTCGCTGCGGAGAGCTCCAGCATCGGCGAGTGCCAGGGTGGAGTTAAGGGTGTCGAGACGATGATGGTGGCGAGTTTTGGCTAGGTTTGGCAGTCGGGGGAAGCGAGCACGCGTGAACAGAGCGCTCGGCGGCTCCCAGAGCGCGTCGACACACATGCCTGCCATCATGGATACGCCTGGTCACCGCGCGAAATCTCTCCACAGGCCAGCCTTCGTCCAAAATTCATGTCTGGTATGTTGTTCGCGGTGGTTTTGAAGTTTACCACTGTTTGGTTTGGATCCAGGTGCAGTAGAGAAAGTTTTACAAGTCTGGTAAGTTTCTGGATAGTAACTTTGTGATGTTACTGTGGTCAAATGGCTGGGAATTTGAAGCTGTGATTTGGAGTCTAGCTTAGAGTTACTAAGGTAAATAAGCACAAGAAAGATCAGGTCAAATGGAGCAAGTAAAATGGTAGTTGCTGTAGAAAGCCCCATTTCTGTCTAGAACAGAAAAGATTTTCTGTAGCAAAAATATTCCAAAAAGTGATGAAATATTTTTGCTCAGGGAGGTGCCCTAGGGTCCCTAAAATATTTGTGAATTTTCCTAGAATTTTCGGAGCCATGAAAATTAGGGTTGCTTTGGAGCAAACAGATTTGGCTTAGGGTTTTAGAGAGAAAATGAATATTTTTCATTAAAGAAAAATATTCCAAAGATTATGTTGAGGTGGATCAGAAGTGAAATGATGGTTTGGGAGAGAAGTGAAACACTTGGGTGAAAGCCAAGGATGCCCAAGTGCTTAAGTCCAAATGAAAAGATTCAAAAAACTCCAAGTTTCAAAAAATTTCAAGTGAAAACTCAAACAAATAAGAGAGGGCAAAAACCAGGCTGTCACAAACCTCCCCCACTTAGAATGAATCTCGTCCTCAAGATTCGGTTTCTTGGGAAAACCATTCTGGATACTAACTCTTAAGGAACTCCTCCTGCTCCCAAGTTGCTTCTGGCTCTGTGTGATGCTCCCACTGAACTCTGATAAATTTTATGACTTTGCTGCGAGTGACCCTTTCCAATTGATCCAAAATTTTGAACGGTCTTTCTTCATAAGTTAAATCCTTTGCCAATTCTATCTCAGTCATTGCAGTCTTTTTCTCAGGCGGGGATATGCATCGTCTCAATTGCGAGACATGGAATACAATGTGTATATCTGACAACTCTGGGGGTAGTTCCAGTTGGTATGCAACTATACCCACTCAAGACATAATTGGGAATGGACCAATGAATCTGGGTGCCAACTTTCCACGAGTCTGAAATCGCTTAACTCCTCTCATAGGAGTGACTCGGATGTACACGCTTTCTCCGGGTTCAAAACTCACTTGCTGATGTTTTGCATCATAATAACTCTTCTGACGGGATTTGGCCAATTGCAGTCGGTCTCTCATTTGCCTGACTTGTCTCTCAGCTTCCATCATGAGATCGGTTCCGAAGATACGGCTATCTCCAGCTTGAGACCAGTTTAGAGGAGTGCAGCACTTACGACCGTATAGAGCTTCATATGGCGACATCTTTAGACTGGTCTAAAAACTATTGTTATCCGAGAACTCGGCGTATGGCAAGCAATCTTCCCATTTGGCTCCGTTGGCTAGCACACAGGCTCGCAACATATCTTCGAGTATTTGATTTACTCGCTCTGTCTGACCATCCGTCTGAGGGTGATAAGCAGTACTATATTTTAGTGTTGTCCCCAAGGCTTGATGGAGACGAGACCAGAAAGCGGAGGTAAACATAGAACCTCGGTCGGAAGTGATAGTCTGGGGTACTCCATGCAGACTGACGATTCTGGATACATATAGTTGTACAAGTTCATCTGCTCTATATATGGTGCTGATCGGGATGAAATGAGAAACCTTGGTGAGGGTGTCCACTATAACCCAGATTGTGTCTTTTCCTCGATGAGTCCTAGGCAATCCGGTGATGAAATCCATGCAAACATCATCCCATTTCCATTGTGAAACTGGCAGTGGTTGGAGAAGTCCGGCTTGCTTCTGATGATCTGCTTTCACCTTGTTGCATATGTCGCAACATGCCACAAAATAGGCAATGTCTTTCTTCATCCCATCCCACCAGAATATTTGCGTAAGGTCTTCATACATTTTCGTACCTCCCGGATGAATGGAATACGAGGATTCGTGTGCTTCTGACAAGATTTTCTTCTTCAAGTCCGGTTGATTTGGTACACAAATTCGTCCACGAAATCGGAGGGTACCGAAGTTGTCCTTGAAGAAATCTAGGAGCTGCATGCATGTTTTTGTAGCTCGGCATCATCTGGCAGGGCCTTGCGGATTTCCATCTCAAGTGTGGGGGTAACTTTCAAAATATTCGTGAGACCAGCATTCACGATGACCAAGTTGAGAAGACAGATCTCCTCGTGAAGTTCGGTAGGCAATGATTTTAAAATGGCATTTAAGCTGATGGGCTTTCGACTGAGCGCATCGGCAACGACGTTGGCCTTGCCTGGATGGTAGTTTATTCCAAGGTCATAATCCTTGACCAACTCTAACCATCTTCGCTGACGGAGATTTAAATCTAGCTGAGTGAAGATGTACTTGAGGCTTTTGTGGTCGGTAAAAATTTGGCACCCTTTTCCAATGAGATAGTGTCTCCAAATATTTAATGCATGAACCACTGCAGCCAATTCCAAATCATGAGTAGGATAATTTCCCTCATGTGGTCGTAGATGTCGTGATGCATAGGCTACTACCATGCCGTCTTGCATCAGCACGCAACCACTACCTTGTCTGGAGGCATCGCAGTACACATCAAAGCTATGATAAATGTCGGGAAGAGTCAATACCGGTGCGGTTGTCAGTCGTGTCTTTAGCTCATTAAAACTCTTCTCACAGTCCTTTGTCCACTCAAACTTTGTATCCTTTTTGAACAGTTCCGTCATAGGTTTAGCAATTTTGGAAAACCCTTCAATGAAACGATGATAATATCGAGCTAATCCGAGAAAACTCCGGATCTATGTTACGATGGTGGGCGGTACCCAATCGATCACATCCTTTACTTTGCTCGGGTCCACAGCTATACCTTCGGTGGATAGTACATGTCCTAGAATCCCGACTTGCTTGAGCCAAAATTCGCACTTACTGAACTTGGCGTATAACTGATGGTTGCGGAGCCGTTGTAGCATGGCTCGGAGGTGATCCTTATGCTCTTCCTCACTCTTGGAGTAAAATAGGATATCGTCGATAAAGACTACCACGAATTTGTCGAGGAAGTCCATGAATACTTTGTTCATCATATGCATGAAGAAGGCAGGGGCATTGGTGAGACCAAAGGACATCATAGTATATTCGTAAAGACCGTATCATGTAGTGAATGCGGTCTTAGGAATATCTTCCTTTTTAATCTTGAGCTGATGATATCCAGTCCGTAAATCGACTTTTGAGAATACTTTAGCCCCACGGAGCTGATCAAACAGATCATCAATCCTTGGCAGTGGGTATTTATTTTTGATGGTGACCACATTCAGCTGACGGTAATCTATGCACATACGGAGACTGCCATCCTTTTTGCCCACGAAAATTGTAGGTGACCCCACGGTGAAGTGCTGGGACGAATATAACCCTTCTGGAGTAATTAGTCAAGCTATTTCTTTAGTTCCACTAATTCTGATGAGGGAATCCGGTAATACTTGTATATTGGTGCGGTTCCGGGCACAAGATCTATGGCAAATTCTAGTTCCCGATCTGGTGGCATGCCTGACAGTTCTTCTGGAAACACATCAGGGTACTCACTGACCACAGGAATAAATTCCAACTCAACCACAGCGGTGCAAACTAGTTCTAGCTTGGGTACATGCTTGCGAGCATAGAATTTGATGAGCTGCCCATCCAGACTGGTCAAACTGACTTCTCGGGTTGCGCAGTTTATACAAACTTGATATTTGGTCAGCCAATTCATCCCCAATATAATATCCAATTGTTCAGATTCAATGATTATCAGAGATGTTGGAAAGTGGATCCCATTAATATTGATCTCCAGATCACGGCAGACTAGATTGCTCTTGATTATAGACCCCGGGGTTTGTACCAGCATATTTTTGCCCAAAATGGTGTAAGGAAAATTGTTTTGGGCGGCAAAACTCCAAGAAATAAAAGAATGGGAAGCCCTAGAGTCAACTAAAATTACTGCAGGTATGTCATTAACAGAAACAGACCAATGACAACTTCTGGCTTCTCTTGGGCTTCATCGGCGGAGATATGATTTACGTGCCCAATGAAGTTTTGCTGGGTTGGCTTGACTCGATAAAGTTGAGTTGTGGCCTGCTCAAAGCATTCACCTTGTTGTTCTTGGGGCACTGTTTGGCATAATGTCCGGGCTGCCCACAAATGAAACAAGTATTATTGCGCTGGCGCTCCTCATGTGTTGGACTGGTTACAATATTCTTGACTTGAGTGGTGGTCCTGTTAACATTCTGCTGCCAATTTGGCCTGTATTCCACCTGAGTCGGCTGCCAGGTACGAGCTTTTTGCACAGGTTGTCCATCCTTCTTTGGCTCAAACTTGCGCTTGTTGTCGTTGTTAGCAGGCCTATTATCCGATATAAGCTTGTGCTCCCGTTCAGCAATGAACGCCTTGTCCACCAGAGTTTGGAAATCGGTGAAATCAAACATACTGAGAGCACACCGAAGTTGTGGATTTAAACCTCCAAGAAATCTGTCAATCTTCCTTTCTTCAGTGGCCACGTCATACAGAGAGTAACGGGACAAATGATTGAATTTTTGCAGATACTCATCCACAGACTGATTTCCTTGGACGAGTGCGAGAAATTCACGCTGCTTGGCCTTCATAACTCAAGTAGGGATGTGATACTTGCGGAACTTATCCTTGAATTTTTCCCAAGTGACTTCCTCATCAATCGGCCACATGGCTTTTGTATTTTCCCACCATATGGCAGCTGCGCCTTCAAGGTAATGGGTTGCAAATGGGACTTTATCATCACCTTCAGTATGGGCGATCTCAAGCTTTTTCTCCATGGTGCGCAACCAATCATCTGCATCCAATGGGTCAACAACCTGACTGAAACTGGGTGGATTGGTTCTCTAAAAATCTGACAACTTTGAGTGGTGACCATTCTGATTTCCATTCTGTCCAACCATAGCTTGCACACTTCTCAATATTTCAATTAGATCATTGTTCCTTTTCTCTTCAAACATACGCAGAACTTGCTCGGTGGAGGGAGGATCAGGCGGTGGAGGTGGTGGCTGAATGTCCAGCTCGGGAGAATATCCTGCCTGTCATGCGGAACGACGAACAGGAGTTCTCTCACGAACGTTGCTACTGCTGCCTCCCCGCATCATCCTATTGAGTATTTTTCCCAAGGCAACGCAATCGATATGAGAGACATCCAATAATAAAATTGGGGAAAAGCCAGCAACAACTCTTGAAAAAGACCAAAAAGAGCGAAGAAAATACGGCGATTAAAGTCCCAACATAATTATACATAGACTCATACATGAAAATTAAACAACATGACTGGTTCCACTACTCTCATACATGAAGCATCATGACTCATACAACTACATCCGTACACCATCTAGATGACCGCGAATACTCAAAGACACTACTGCTCTGATGGTGCTGCGGTGTCCTCCCCTGGAGCGGTCTCAGATCCCGAACTCACGTGGTTAACGGAAACCTCCGGGTCAAAGGTAACGCGACGCCGCTGCCTCGAGGGCTCTCCCTCCGCGGCAGGGGTAGGATGAAGCATCGGGGCCGCAGGGGTAGCAAGAAGTGAGACCCACTCGGCAGGAGCACTGAGAGGATTCACGGCGGAGGCGCCTGTGCTACTCGGGGGATTAACCGACGAAATAGGGGAGCTAGAACTAACTGGGACAAACGGGGTAAATCCCAGTGAGGATGGAGTAGTGGTGGATCTAGTAGTGACCAAGGTAGTGGATAAAGTTGTACGGGCACAAGTCAGCTCTCGAGCCAGCTCGTGGATCATCAGATAGCTAGCAGTGATATAATGAGCAAGATGGCTAGCAACACTATCAGACTCCCAGTCAACGAGAGGAAAACGGACACGACCGTTGTCGTGCAGAGATGGGTAATAATAGAAACCTGGGTGGTGCTGCATTTGAACCTCGGTATAACGAAGCTCGACAAGGACCTCAAATGCGGCAAACTGGACAGCCTGAGAAGCGGTGGAGGCGTAACCGCTCCGAGAAGTGTGAGTGTAAGAGCCGGAATCGGAGCTGGTGCACAGAGTAACCACTGCGTGATACTCATACACTGAGTCTGCTAGACGCTCCCGGTACACACGGTAGACGGGTTCGTCTCCGTGAGGGTATAGCCGACGCCACACGTTGCGGAGAAGGTGCGGTGATGTGTACGGCATCAGCTGCAACTGGCACAGATACGGCACCGGAGCCATCTACACTCACCACCATTAGCAGGCTAGCATAACAGTAATAATCAAATGACTAGAATGCAACAACTAGCTATGACTGCTACCGGCACTCAAATTTATTCGCGCCTAGCGTCTAGTTAATACGTCGTAGTCTAGCATGGCCTACAGTCAGCACGGCTCTGATACCAATCGTTGTGGCACCCTGGCTCAGAGCGACCGGTTTACCCTGCATTGCCAGCCCAGAGACCATGTCTTCTGGCAACACACAACATATTGGTACAGAAAACAACCGCTTTATTGATGCTAGCGGAACAGAGTTCATATTACAACAGCGGTCGAGGCCAAGCGGCACACTCGATGCGGCTGATGAATATGTACATTATTTAGTGAACATAAAGGGGGCCTCAACCCGAACAACTACATGGCAGCGGAATAACGTCGTAGCAGAAGCTCCATCTCACAGGGACATGGATGTGGACACGATCTAGACTCGAACAGCGCTCCTTTCCAACGAGACTTTCCTGAAATCTGGCATGACACACCAGGTCAATACATTGAATGTACTTGCAAGCTCACAACAAGCATAATCATAATGACAAACAATATCATGATATTTAGCCAATTATTAATGATGCAACACTATATGTTAACATGCTGTGATCATGCTCGAACGTCCCTCAGGACAACTTACCAACCGTGATCATTCTCATATCACAACGACCACCGACGTGGTAAAACACACCACCAATGTGGTAAAACACACCACCAATGTGGTAAAACACAATGACTCGTGATCCTTATGGCAATCACAACCACGACCAATATCTGGTCCCAAATTCCTCGATGGACTTTCTGCCATCCTCGGCAATGCAAAGTTTACAGATTAGTGTGAAATTTTTATTATTCGTTGACTCATGGTGGGACCTACTACGAGGTGTCCTTAACCGTGGACGCGGCTATTGATAGACTATACACTTTGCAGAGGTAGCACATTGTACCCACACCATGGAACCCATGGCCTCGTACTCCCATTCGGGTGGACCAACGGCATTCTGGCGAAACCCCTCCATTGCCACAACACTCTCCCGGCCACTCCGACCCAAATCCCCAACGGGCTGGTCCTGGGTGGCCCGGTGTCTACCAAAGACACCCCGACCACCGTCGTGGCCAAACTCCCACTCGGGGAAACTCCCACTTGGGGAAAACTCCCACTTGGGGAAAACTCCCACTTGGGGAAATCAGTACCATAATCTCATTAATGAGCACACAAGATTATGCCTGCTTGCCAGGCCAGGGCAAACACGACATAACCTTCCCTAGATGGAGGCACCGACCGGAGGCCGTGTCAATGGACCAAATCAAGGCACCCCATAAAGGCAAATTTGGTTGCACTGGAAAGAACTCGATTCAGCGGCACCATGACCCAGTCAACGGTGTATTCAAGTTGAGTTATTTTCAATTTCAACTTTAACTAACAATGACCGGTGTCATAGCATGCCATGGAATGCAAAACAACACATGCATCATAAAAATGACCGATGTCATCTATACACCAAGCATGAGCGTCAACAACTCACGTTACTTTACTAGCTCAAATGACTCATAACTTAACCAAAATATTTTTGTAACAAGTTTCATTAATTTCTTACGCAAGAAAGCAATCCCGATAACTTTTCCATATCCATATCAAAAGATTTTACTATCAACAATTCTTACTTTCTTTATCACTAAGTTAAGTTCAAACTTTCTATAAAACAAGTAATATGATCTAACAGAATATTTAACAGAATATCTTCTAACAAATTTTTATCAATTTCCGGAAGGCAACAATATAACTACCATGCGTAACAAAATTATTTCTAACATCAACTCAAATAAATCTTAACTTGCTTTATTCACTAAACTAGTTTCAACTATTTTGTAAATCAAGAATAACAACTATTCAACATTTAACAGAATACAAATAACTCAATAATTCTATAAATGCATGGATTAATCATTTCATTCAAGTGGTAAAATCACAAATATTGCAATGGCATCATAAAAATGTTGTTGTGGCTTGCCTTAGTGCAGATGAGGTTCACAAGCCTCCTGGTGATCTTGAAGACAAGCCTCACCTTCTAAAAATAATTTTAAACACAAAAGGAAAATATCAAGAACACTTCTGAAATTCACCAGAAATTCCAAACAGCTCAGAAAAATCTCATCTTTGGTGAGCTGTTAGATTTCCTTTCAAAGAACACAATGCAAAAAGAATCAATTCATTTGGACTTATGGTCTAAAAGTTATATCTGTTTGAAGTGTTCTGTAAATTCAAATGAATTTGAATAAAGGAAAAGACTGGGGGGGTACGTCGAAGGCGTAAAGCCCAGGGGCGCCACCACTTGTACCGCTCCGCGCGCGTACTGAGTGGCTGACTAGTGGGCCCCGCTAGTCAGGTGAGGGAAGAGGGAGAGGGAAACAGAGATGGCCACGGTTTCGCCGAAGCTCTCACCGGCGACGAGGGCTCTTTGGCCAAAACGAGACGGAGGGATGGCAAGAGGAGGTAGAGGCGCACCTACCCATACCCGTAGCGTGGCTAGGGGTTGTCGGACAGCGTCAGAATCGAGCTCGCGAGCGGAGGCAGAACGAGGAGGTCGCCGGAGTTGAAGAAGACGAGGAGCAGAGGCCGCTCCAGGGGCTCCAAGCGGGCAAGACGACCTCACCGGAGAGGGGCGGAGGCCCTGGAGAGGTCGCCCAGGCCTGGGAGGGGCTGGAGCTACCGCGGCTACCAGAGGGGATCGCCGGCGAGCTCGAGCTCGGGGGCGGAGCCCCGAGGCCTGCCCGGCCGGGCTACGGCTTCCTACTCGACCGTTGAGTGTGTGTGAGTGCTAGAGGATGCTCGGAGAGGTTGGGGAGGGGCTCTATATATAGGCGAGCAGCGAGGGTGCTTCGGGCTCCGCCGGGGGACACCTGTCCACGGCGCTCGGCGACGAGCGGCGTCAGTGAGAGGGGGAGAAGGCGACGGAGGTCACGCGGCCACGGTGGGCAAGCGGAGACGAGCACAGGATCAAGGGGGGTGACGACGAGCATGGTGCGCCCGCACTGTTGGGCTGGCGGACCTTACCCATGCTCGCTGCAGCGAGCTCCGGCGTCGGCGAGTGCCAGGGTGGAGTTAAGGGTGTCGACACGATGATGGTGGCGAGTTTTGGCTAGGTTTGGCAGTCGGGGGAAGCGAGCACGCACGAATAGAGCGCTCGGCGGCTCCCAGAGTACGTCGACACACATGCCTGGCATCGTGGACACGCGTGGTCATCGCGCGAACTCTCTCTACAGGCCAGCCTTCATCCAAAATTCATGTTTGGCATGTTGTTCACGGTGGTTTTGAAGTTTACCACAGTTTGGTTTGGATCCAGGTGCAGTAGAGAAAGCTTTACAAGTCTGGTAAGTTTCTGGACAGTAACTTTGTGATGTTACTGTGGTCAAATGGATGGAGTTTGAAGTTGTGCTTTGGAGGCTAGCTTAGAGTTACTAATGTAAATAAGCACAAGAAAGATTAGGTCAAATGGAGCAAGTAAAATGGTAGTTGCTGTAGAAACCCCCATTTATGTCCAGAACAGAAAAGATTTTCTGTAGCAAAAATATTCCAAAAAGTGATGAATATTTTTGCTCAGGGAGGTGCCCTAGGGTCCCTAGAATATTTTTGAATTTTCTTAGAATTTTCTAAGCCATAAAAATTAGGGTTGGTTTGGAGCAAACAGATTTGGCTTAGGGTTTTAGAGAGAAAATGAATATTTTTCATTTAAGAAAATATTCCAAAGATTATTTTGAGGTGGATCAGAAGTGAAATGATGGTTTGGGAGAGAAGTGAAACACTTGGGTGAAAGCCAAGGATGCCCAAGTGCTTAAGTCCAAATGAAAAGATTCAAAAACTCCAAGTAAGAGAGGGCAAAAACCAGGCTGTCACAAGTTCACACGGAGGCGGAGCGACGGGAGCCCGGGCTTTTCACGAAGGCGTGCTCCGTTGGGGCGCTGGGCTCCGGTGGGTCCTCCTCCTCCAGGGGGAGCCCTAGGCTGGGGCTAGCCAGGTGCGCCGACGCGGAGCGCTGCTGCTGTTGCTCGGTGACGGCGAGGACGGAGCGGGCGGTGGGAGTCAGGGGAGGGGGTTTTGCCAATCCGGCCGGCGGGGCGAAAGGGATCTGTGGCCGGCCGGCTGCAGCGGTCGGAGGGAGGCGCACACGCTCGTGGATTGGGAGAGGAGGTGGAAGGAGGCCGGTGGTGGAGGGGATCTGGATCGGGGGTTGGGTGAAGTTTTTTTAGATAAACGGGGCGGGTGGACGGTGGAGTGGGAGGGTTGGTGGGGTGGGAGTATACTAGTAGCATGGTCGCCTGATGTGCGCTACAACTGTTCACATAGTAGTAGCGCAGGTTTTAGAACCCGCGCTACTACTATGGTCTGTTCGCCTGGCACGGTTACAGATATTTACCAGTAGCGTGTTTTATTTGGCCACGCGCTACTAGTAAGTAGTAGTAGCGCGGGGCAATATAGCATGCTCCTAGTAAGAGTCTGTCTATAAGCTTTTCCCTACTAGTGCATGTCTCTTTATCCTTAGATGTCAACGAATGTGAGGAAATAGACAATACAGTAGGCATGCTACATGGACATATGTTCCGAAAGTGATTTTAGTATGTAGTTGGCACTACAATACATGCTAATGTATTACAGTAGTTCACCTAAATAAGTTATGTATAAACGTTTAACCTACTTTGTTCATTTTTATCTCATTAGTAACTTATCTGGTACACTAATCTACAAGTTCAAACTTTCAGGAAGCTATGGAACAAATGATAGAACAGCCACAACCACCTGAAGGTGACGAGGCTACTACAGGCACAATGTCACCTCTTGCTACAGTGCGTCAGTATCTCTCCACTAACAGTGCAAAAAGCACCTTCCTGCGTAATTCTGGGTTGGTTGTCAAGGTAACCTCGTCCAAATCGCCTACTGAACAAAATCTTCCTGCTAGACAGAGTGATATATCTGTGCTCCAGACACAAGTCCAATCCCTAATGGACATTGTTTCAGAAACAAGAATAGTGGTTGAGAAATGTCGCCAAGATATGAATGGTTTTGAAACCAGACTATCAGACATTCGCTTCGTTGTTCAAGAGCAATGGCGGAAAAAAGGTGGAGGTCTTGCTTCTCCATCAGATTCTATATCCTGAAACATTAGCACTCAGGTCAAATGATTTGTGCTTCTATACATCTGATGGTGCTTTATCTGGAAGGACTATAAACTTTATGCCAATAGGCCTTTTGTTGTATGGTTGGAATTTTTTTTTGTGATACAACATTTATGATGCTGCCTCAGGCTGCAGTAATTACGATGTTATTTTTGTATAGTGTAGGTTTATCTTAGTAATGTATTCGGCCGAAAGCTTTGTAGGAGCCCAACATGCCAACATTCGTCGGGCCCATTCCAATTGGGCTAAAAATGATTACGGGCCGAAATTGGCATGTAGCCCACTAAAAATATCTGGGCCAAAATCAGCATAAGCTTTCATATTTTTCTGGTAGGCCTATGCCCATAGTGAGCCTTTAACAGGCCTAAACATAATTTGGGCCCTCAGTAAAAATAGGCCGTTTAGAGTGTAAATATCTCGAGCCCATAAAAACATGGGCCTTTAATAGACCGAAAGTGAGATTGGGCCCTGATTGTGCCAAATAACCCACTGGACTTAGCAGGCCGAAATGGTGGCCCATTTATGATGCGGATCTTTGACAGGCCGAAATTCAGACGGGTCATAAATGCGTCGACCTAATACACGGGCCTTTAACAGGCGGGAACTTCGGTCGGGCTAAATTATCGTCATTTTTATATGGGCCATTAATGGGCCCGATATGACGTTGGGCCACATATGGCCCATGGTTTACGTCCGACGTTAACAGGTCGAAAATGACAACAGGCCGAAAGTGGCCCAAAGCTATAGTGGGCCTCTAACAGGCCGAATGTCAGACATGGCCGAATTTGACCCAAATCCTTCACGGTCGTTTATGGGCCGAAAGTTTTGATGGCCTGTAAATGGGCCCAAATGAAGCCAAACCTTTAACAGGCCGGAAATACACCGGGCCGTAATTCGGCCCAATTACTTAGCGGACTGTTAACGGGCCAGAAGTGACCATGGGCCACGTTGATGACAAGTCTAGGACAGGCCATTGACGGGCCGATTTGACAGAGAATGTTGGGCCTTTAGCTGGGCCAGCCCATTATGGTCTGCAGAATCTTGTGGGCCTTTAGCTACGCCGGCCCATTGTGGTCCGCAAAATCTTGTGGGCCTTTAGCTGGGTCGGCCCATTATGGTCTGCAAAATTGTGTGGGCCTTTAGCTGGGCCGGCCCATTATGGTCCGCTAAATTATGTGGGCCTTTAGCTGGGCCGGCCCATTATGGTCCACTAAATCTTATGGGCCTTCGGTTGGGCCGGTCCATTTAAACTTTGTGGGCCACTTTTGGGCCGGTCCACATGTCAACATATCATAGGCCCATCTTGAACGTTGGATGAGTGACACCTGTGCCAATGCGGAGCTGACGCGTGGATCCGTCAGCCAATGAGAATTTTACACGTGGAAAATTGGCATTGGTCGTGGCTGTTAATGGGTTATTGGATCCAAAATCCGACCCGATAGCTTAATGGCATTCCATTACGGTGGATGCCACGTGTCGGTCACCCTTGACGAAAGCACTTCTGTGACGCGTGATTTATCGTCATGGAAGTGGACACTTCCGTGATGATAATTTTGGCAATGTCATGGAACACTTCTACGATAGGATAGGTATGACTATCTTGATTCTGTCATAAATTTGTCATGGATGTACATGCATGACAGAAAACGCGACCTACTGTGACAAACACGTATCATCACGGAAGTGTATTTTTTTGTAGTGTCTTCGGGATTCCTCTGCATTAACGAAGGGCCGTTTCCCGGTCATGTACGTACGTGCCCCGTATTCGGACAAGCGCGAAAGTACCAGGGGCTATATAGTAGTCCCACCATCAAACTCCTATGGCTAAGTGAAAGTGTTAAAGCAATATAGTTCGATTGCCTCGTTCGCTGCGCTACCACCTCCTTCATGGACCAAGACGTTGGATCAAGTATGAATACGCGTTTTTTGCGAACACCCCCGCATTATATGCATGGGGGCTGAAGCCGACGACTGCAAACTTTCAGGTTATATACATATATACACAAACGGCCGCACAGGAGGCATCATAATACTTTCAGGAAAAAGTATAAACACAGCCTTTATAATTCAATAAAACATTATTTTTACAATGGGAATACATGTCACTAGAACATAATATTCTTCGAGCACTGAGCCTCTATCGAACGAGCGCCTTCAGGGACCTCTTCAAAGTAATGCTCGGAAGCTACTCGGCCCACGGCCGAACCCTGTGTTGCAATAGTGCTGGCCTCCATCTCTACCCAGTATGTCTTGACACGGGCAAGTGCCATCCGCGCACCCTCTATGCACGCAGACCTCTTCATAGCGTCGATGTGCGGCACAACACCAAGGAATTGTTGCACTAAACTAAAGTAACTATTCAGCCTTGGCCCTTCCGGCCACAGATGATCCACAACAGACCTCATGGCAAGTCCGGACAACCTATGGAGCTCGGCCCACTCGGCCATTCGCTCATTCAATAGCAGCGGACGCACTGGAGCATGGAACTGAGACCAGAACAACTTTTCCACTTCACGATCTTTTTGAACCTTGAAGTACTCGGCCGCCGCAGCAGCACTTGCCGCTAAATCCACTTATGCGTCTGCATAACTCCATACTTGATCAAGAGGGGCATACTTCGGATCTCCGAACTTAGTCCGCAACAAAAAGGGTTTCCCAGCCGCGATATCTCCAACTTGATGCAGCTCCTCCTTCGCCGCTCTGATTTTAGAGCGGGCTTCCTTGGCTGCTACCATGGCCTTCTCCAGGTCCGTCGCCTTTGCTCGGCTTTCTTTTTCAAGAAGCTGGTAACGGTCGGCGGCATCTTTCAACTCAACGGCCATATTGGCCATTCTTTCTTTGCTTTGGCAATGCGCGGCCTGTTCGGCCCTCAGCTCTTCGACCGCCTTTAGAGCGGCCGCATCACTATTCTTGGCTTGTTCCTTGGCTCGGGGCAAGTTCCGCCTGAAGGGTCTCCACGGTGGTAGCTCCATCTGCAGTTACAACATATTAAAGATACTGGCATCATGCTCCTCTTACTATGTGTTAATCATCGGAGAAATCACATACCCTGTGCCTCGTCGAGCCGCTTGTTGACAAGCATGATGTCAGCATCTGCCGCATCAAGTTGCCGCTTCAGCTCGGCAAATTCACCAGTCCGGCTAGCCACCGGACCTTCAGCCACCTGCACATGAAGACGGCCTGATTATTACCTGGGACTATGATCCTCTATTTGCCGCCGTTCTTGACGGGAACCAGTGTCAGGACCCCGATTCCAAGTCACATCGATCTAGCCGGTAACACCTCATATCACTTTGCGGCCTCACGCACGGTATTCCCATGGGTGCCGCCTTACCATGGCCCGGGACCGTTTGCGCCTTTTGGCTCACGTATATGATAGTGTCGCTAGCATCCATATGACAGAGAACCCGGGCCGACATGGCTAGTCGTGAACCCAAAGCGGCACTAACCTATGGGGACAGGCATACATGAATCACACAGAGCATGTCGGTCAGCAGCGTGTGAATTCGGACTGTAGCACTTGGCTAACAGGACTCCGGGAACCCGGGCTGTAGCAAGCTAGGCAGAACTTCGGATGTCACCGCGTGACATTTCCCCGAAGGGACAGACACAGGAACGAAGTGAAACACATGCCGGCCAGTCAAGTGTCCTGAGCAGTAGTGCTGGGCTAACAGGACTCCAGTGAACCGGGCTGTAGCGGACTACTATGGCTCATGGAAGCACTTAGACTACATTTCCCCATAAGAGAGGCTGCCAAGGCTAAACAACTATATTGTCGGATCCCACACATACCAAGCATTTCAATCATACACACAATATGCTCGATATGTGTAAATACAACATGGCATCACAACATAACTCTACAACTCAAGTATTTATTCATTAGGCTCCGAGGAGCGAGATGTTACAAACATGGGTCTCATGACCCAACAATCATAGCATACAAATCAAGGCACAAGCGGAAGCTTAACATGTCTGAGTACAGACATCTACAAATGGAAAAGGCTAAGAAGCCTGACTATCTACCAGATCCTGCCGAGGGAACAAGATCGTAGCTAAGGTATCAAGCTAACGTCGAAGTCCATGCGGAACTACTAGCGAGACGGAAGTCTCTCTCTCTGCAAAACATAAATTAAGCAAACGTGAGTACAAAGGTACTCAGCAAGACTTACATCAGAACTAGCTACATATGCATCGGTATCAACAAGGGGTGGTGGATTTTAACTACAGCAAGCCAGCTTTGACTTAGTGGCTAACCTGAACTACGACTGCAAGCAACTCTTTTGAGGTGGCGCACACGAGTCCACATATTCACCATTCAGTACACCACTATGGATCTGCTCCCGTCTCCCTACGAGAAGGCCACCCATAGCACTCACACTTATCTTGCGAGTTTTAGAGTATCCACTTTTCACTTGTCTATGAACTGTTATAGGCAACCCAGAAGTCCATTACCGTGGACACGGCTATTCGAATAGATGATGTTAACCCTGCAGTGGTGTACTTCTTCACACACGCTCTCACCACTTACCGCCGTTTACACGACATGTACTCGGCAACCTTCACGCGGAAGCCCAATGAGGGTGTCGTCCACGGCCTACCTAAACACTCAAGTCTCTAGTCCAGGTTTATCGCCTATCCAGGTTCCATCCGCAGGGAGTCCGGCCGAGGTTTCCACATACGGCCCCGGACGATGTGTACAGGGTTCCGAGACACCAAACGGGCGCCCGGCATGCCCGGCCACGGTGTATCTACTGCATCATAGCCCATCCCTAGGGTCAGCGCTACGCACGGCCGCCAACACATATCCTATAAACACCAGAAACTAGTTGCAACTCCCGGACAGAGGACAAGGGTGATCAAGAAGCCGAGAGGGTCCATTGGTTTCGGGCCCAATGCGTGGTAGTAACTGTTTCATGGATCACAAACACAGAACTCAGATCCTAAGGACGGCTTCAATGAGGCAACCCACCATGTACTCCTACATGGCCTCTCACTCCTACCTTTACCAAATCGTGTTCACACACTTAGCTCTCAACAGTAGGACATGTTTACACACCTCCGATTCATCCCCGATGAATCAGACCTGACTCAACTCTAGGCAGTAGCAGGCATGACAAACAAGCATGAATGAGTAGGCACATTAGGGCTCAAACAACTCCTACTCATGCTAGTGGGTTTCATCTATTTACTGTGGCAATGACAGGTCATGCAGAGGATAAGGGGTTCAACTACCGCAGCAAGTAACAGAGGAATCGTGTTGTCCTAATGCAGTAAAAGAGAGCAGGAGCGGGAGAGTGGGATTGTATCGGAATGAACAAGGAGGTTTTGCTTGCCTGGCACTTCTGAAGATATTATAGCTCTTCATCGGTGTCATCGAACTCATCGTCGGAAGTACGTCTATCGAGAGGGGACGAATATCGGCAACAGAGAGGGAGAGCAGAATCAATGCAACGCAACAATATGATGCATGATCATGAAATGGCAATATGCTGTGATTTGGGCTAATGCAACAAAAAGTCATTTTAATTGAAGGGGAATTCAAAACTATATCAATTCCAACTCCAAACCTATTATGAAATTTGCCCTAATCATGTTTCATCCTAAACAGTGAGGTTAACTTGCTCAAACATGCATGAAAATGGTACATATGGATTCCTTGAATTTTTGTGATAATTTTTCATATATAATTTATTTCATTTGGAGTTACGGTTGATTTTCTATGATTTTTAGAAGTTTATACTAATTTCTGGAATTTTCTGAATAAACTTAAATCCAGAAAGTGCTTTACTGCGTCAGCATGACCTCATAGTGACGTCAACAGGTCAATGGCTCAGTCCAGGTCAAACCTGACGTGTGGGGTCCACACGTCAGTGACACAGTTAACTAACAAGGTTAACTAAAATTAAACTAAACTAAACCTAATCTAGTTTAGTTAAGGCCTGGGCCCACATGTCAGAGGCTAATTAAAACTAACAAAATAAATTAACACTAACCTAGGTTAATTAGCAGGGCTAGCCCCACGCGTCAGTGACCCAGGGTGGTCAAACCCTGGTCAGACGGGGTCAAACCCCTGGGTCAACTCAGTCAAACCTGCCGGCGACTAACCGCCGGCGAGGTTCGAGATGGCGGCGATGCACGAAATCGTAGCACAGGCCACGGTTCGATGCGCGGATGGCAGCATTGGGACCCTGAGCCTCGTCCGCGTCGGCTGGTGCTAGTGGGGTCGCCGGAGACGACCTAGATCGACGGCAATGTCCGCTTCTGCGGCGGTCGGAGTACGGTGAAGATGGACAGCGTGCTACGGTGCATGGGAGGACGAGTGGGTTGGTGTTCTGGGTTCCTGGGAACGCGCTGAGGACGAAAACATGCTCTGACGCGACGTTTGCGGGCTCTAGCCACGGCGGCGACATGGCCGGCGGCGAGCAAGCTCTCGGGCAGGGTGGTGGAGCTAGCTAGGGTGCAAATTAGGCAACGGGGCATGGGGGAAAAGGTGCAGCGGCTCACCTTAGTTCTTTTGGTGCTACTAGCGAGGCAGGGTAGGCACGGGGTCTGGCAAATCGACGGCGGTGATCCACGGATCCGAGAAGGATGAAGAGCTCGGAGTCATCGTCACGGAGCTCCTGGCGGCGCCTGGATTGGTGCAGAAGACGCTGGGGTCGAGGCGGAGCTCGTGGCACAGCGATGGTGTGGGAAGGGTGATGGCAGCGGCGAACGGCGGCGGTGCGTCCATGGAGGCTTCGACCATGGCGGGGAACGGGCGAGGGGGAGAGCGAGGGAGGGAGAGATTGATCCATACAGGTCTGGGGGTGGCGTGGCGCGACGGAAGGCTCAGGGCACCCTGGGAAAGCAGGAGGTGGTCGGGCGAGCGCGTGCGTGCCGCGGGCACACGCCCTCGTGCCTACTGGCACGAGGTTGAAGACAGGGGAGGAGTTGGGCTGGGCTGGCTACAGTGTTGGGCCGCACAACTGGGCTGCAGGTAAGCCAGGTAAGTTTCTCCTTTCTCTATTTTATTTCCTGTTTTATATTTTTCTGCAACTTTGTGGCTTTTCTAAAAATTCTTAGGCACTTTCAAAAATCACCAAACTACTCATGCCCACTGTTTAGCATATAACCAACATGGAACATTTCAGTTTAGGATTATTTGGACATCTAAAATATTGTATAGCATTTAAATGCCCGAATGCAAATAGAGTATGATTTAATTCAGTGACCCTATGATGTCCTAGAAATATGTGCACCATTTCTGTCAGAGGTTTAAGACCAAGGCAAAGATGATGAACATTTTAGAAGGGCATTTCAGGTTCATTGAAAAAGATTTTAGTAAATCCTAGTTGGATTAATGGGTTGCTGGGGGTTTTGTCATCCCCATTTCAATTTTCTGAGTAAAGTAGACATGATGCAACACCATATGTTAGCACTAGGCATTACCAGAACTTGGGATGTGACAACTCACCCCCACTAAAACAAGAATCTCGTCCCGAGATTCAAGAAGTGGAGTAAGAAGACAAAGGGGTCACAAAACTATCACAGTCTTTGTCTTCGAGATCTTCATCCAACACGATGAAGAGGGAAGGAAACTCTACATGAAACGATCTTCTCAAAGATCGAGCAACTCAAGATCAACTCATGGAGTGAGACATTAGAACATCTCTTGAGCTGAGACACAAAACACACATCGAGAGAGATGGAAGGTAATAGATGACAAGGGTTCAAATTGGTAGGCAACAATTCCACGCTAGAGTAGGATGCTGCATGGTTTCAAAGTAGCGAGGAGGTAATTGCCATGATTCCATAACGAGACACCTTAGGGAAAGGTGACTCATAGAAATATTCCCTTAAGTGGCAAAAAGAATTACTTTTGATTCAGAGATCATTGAAACTCTTCTCACCAGCCTGAGGCAATCACAAACGATCGTGTGAAGGATCTTGAAGAAATGGCATACTCATACTAGAATGGATGATGTGGACTACCTTGTTGAAGAAAACATGATGGATGATTTGTTTATCATCGGAAATAGATGGAACCCGTGGTAGGACCACTTTGAAGATGACCCTGATCAGTAATTACTAAGAAGGGTAGTCCGTAGTAGGAGGACACAATGGAGGTGCAAGCTGGGAACAAAATGCAAATGCTGGGAATGATTCTAGTAACTAGGGAGGAACCCAACAGTAGAGAGAGATTCCACTGTTTGAAAGGTTATGGCATAATCGAAGAAACTGAGAATGGATCCTAGTTAATTCCGACGATAAATCCTAGTGCTTAAGCATGCTCTCAAGAACTTGAGCATTTCCGTATTGATCAAGGTTTTACCAATATCCGTGTCAAGGATCCTGGCAACACAACATGCTACCATGATGAATAATGGTGGAAGATGCAGATGCAAAGAAAGATAACACTTTCTCAGATTTCACCTTAGCGAGGCCAAGGAATAAAAATCTGGATGATCGACCGAGAGACATTTAGCGCTCCGCTTCTAATGTTCTCCTTGATGTGCTAGCCTAACCCATTCATTGAAATGGTTTGGTATCTAGAACATCAAGTAGCAGGTCAGACTCCGGGAGCTCAGGAATCCATAAGGAATAACTACTGGAGTAAATCCTACGTAATCCTTATGGGGAGGTGGCCAACTTACTCAATCAAGATACTACAATAATAGGTCTTCCGGCTGGGTGTGTTGGCCACGACATCCACTTTACCGGGTTACAGAGAGACCAATATTATAGCTCTTGGGAAAACGTCCCAACCATCACATCTGCCTGAGATTCAGATCTGGTTGGTGTCAGGATATTACAGACTCATCGAGACTAGAAAGAAATGAAAGTTTGCAACACAAATCAACGAGATGACATTGTGAGATTCTCAATAAATGGACTATGGTAGTAAGCTCCAAAACATGAGCTCGTTCTGCTAAACACATGTGAACACGCTGTCCCAGGCAAGCATGACCACATGGTGGTCTTACAATGAAACACTACGAGTCCTGGTTGGGAACCATCATCAAGGATATCGAAGTCCTTGCATAAGTCATATGATTAGCTCTCATGGAGAACTTCTTCTCCCTGAACAAGTCAATCAGTGGCTTGGTGTGCTAGGGATACGTATGGAATGAAGATGATCAGTCTATCACACCATAGAGTACTTCGCACGTGCATGACTGACTTGGGATGATTCCAGAGGAAGCAAAACAAACTTTCTCGAATTCACGGCGGCAACTTACATCAAATGCACGTGAATCAAAGGAAGTCACTTCTTTCATCCAAACATATACTTCATGAACGGGGCGTGAAGAAAATGCTTACACAAGTTTCCAACACTAGGTGGATGTTCAACACAATCATGGAGGAGAAAAAATTCCGCTGATGGGATCAACAGCAACTCATCAAGATTTCCATATCACTGGACTTCCACCACTATGTGAACAATGTGATAGTATTGGTCAGACCAAAGATATAATGGTGTATGCTTGAGGGACAACCGCAAGTAAGACAACATTATGAACATCGTTGGTTCTGATTTGATTTGACGATAGCCCACACTCAAATCAAGGTTTGGACAAGATAATAGATTCAACAGCTGATCACAGGGATCAGTCGATGAAGATATCATCTTTCTTCAACACACACACACACAAGGATATCCCTTAGTGACGAACTAAGTCGGACAAGTTTTCATCTTCCAACTCTCCAAGTTGTTGTTTAGCTTAACCAACTAGCTCAAGGTATCCAACACAGATTCTTGGAGAATGGGTGGTTTGGAGGAAAACCAACATGATCACGAACTCAACATAGCGGTCAGGTGACAATCGGCTAATACTTCTGAGAAAATATTTGGAAAATCATGAACCACCGATATGTTATTAAGCTCGAGAACAATCTTGCTTTTCAGGCAAGACGATATGATCAAGGAGCGATGGATTGTCACAATCCTAACTCCTTAGTCGATGAGTGCACCCGGAAATATGGACTAGGTAGCATGATCAATCTTAGAATGGTAGTTCAATAACCAACACGCTAAGAATGAGAATATTGTCCATTTACTACCAAGCAACGAGTTGCTCGGAGTATTGATTTCACACATCACGATTCACTTGTCGCCATTCCGGTTGCGACAGCATGGGACCGAGGAATGAACGATGATGGTGGGAGGTATCACTGTATCAAGAGTTCATAGGAGGTTGTGCAATTCCTATGATATTCCTGACATAAAGAGGCAATACTTCAGGGTAGATCATAATCAAAAGCTGGATTGGCATTTTGATCTGCGGAATACATATGCTTTGATCCAATCCTAGATATGGATGAGGTATTGGAGTTTGTTTCTCCTAGTCATTCTTAAATAGAACGGCTCGACGGACCACAAGAAAAATAAGCATCGATAACACGAATGCACAACTAAAGAGGGACAACTCAAAGGAACATATAACTTCCTGAGTTGTGGATGCATAGATTAGTATGTCGAATCAAGTTCAACATGTTTCTTCCGGATAACCCATGCAGAAAGGTAGAACTGACAGAATCACAATTATGAATGGAGAACTCCTCAAGAGTACTCTGATTGTAATATTTTGGTTCAAAGAACTTCTGCCTTAATGGTTCATGGTATTTGGAAGGAAGAAATACCACAGACCTCGAGGGCTGTCGCAAGGTTACTAATATCCTAAAGGAACTATCAAACACTATCAATAGGAGGTAAGTAGGGTGAATCTCGGGTTCAGGAACCCATGAATAGAATACCTACCACTACATGGCATCACGGGATGCTTTTGAGAATAATGGCCAGAATCACACACTGGGGATACAAAACATGGCTAGATCACTAGGTGACTCCCTAAAACACCTAGGGTCATAGTAATAGCTCCAACATATATGTCGAGGCAACAAAGTACCTCAACTCACCGATTAGTGTGATTAATCTGGCCCAAATGGACATCAGGAACAGGAGGAAGGGGTTTGCAAATGCATCGGACTACTTAGAAATCTGGGATGACTCGGACAACATAACGGCTGTAAATGCTCAAAATGATTTGAGACATCCAGCAAAATGGTGGCATAACCACTCAACAACACAATATCAAGGTTCTGAGATCAACTGTCAACATAAGGAAGTAGTAGGAACGGAACTGAAGCTTGAAACAATCAATTCTATAAGTCTATGGATTAGTAGCACGTCATCCTGATAGATAGATGAGAAGGCCTAATTCTTAATCCCCATAGAAAAAAAGAGGTTGACTCAGATCAGAAGGGCATAGGGTAAAGGAGTAAAAGAGCCTTACGTTCCCTTCCACAATCAATTCCCTTACATAACTAAAACATTTCTAGACTCGACTTCGTCCAGTTTGGCTTGGCAATCCTACAGGCAGTCAGGCTTTGATACCAACGCTGTCAGGACCCCGATTCCAAGTCACATCGATCTAGCCGGTAGCACCTCATATCACTTTGCAGCCTCACGCACGATATTCCCACGGGTGTCGCCTTACCATGACCCAGGACCGTTTGCGCCTTTTGGCTCACGTATATGATAGTGTCGCTAGCATCCATATGACAGAGAACCCGGGCCGACATGGCTAGTCGTGAACCCAAAGCGGCACTAACCTATGGGGATAGGCATACATGAATCACATCGAGCATGTCGGTCAGCAGCGTGTGAATCCGGACTGTAGCACTTGGCTAACAGGACTCCGGGAACCTAGGCTATAGCAGGCTAGGCAGGACTCCGAATGTCACCGCGTGACATTTCCCCGAAGGGACAGACACAGGAACGAAGTGAAACACATGCCGGCCAGTCAAGTGTCCTGAGCAGTAGTGCTGGCTAACAGGACTCCGGTGAACCGGGCTATAGCGGACTACTATGGCCCATGGAAGCACTTAGACTACATTTCCCCATAAGAGAGGCTTCCAAGGCTAAACAACTAGATTGTCGGATCCCACACATACCAAGCATTTCAATCATACACACAATATGCTCGATATGTGTAAATACAACATGGCATCACAACATAACTCTACAACTCAAGTATTTATTCATTAGGCTCCAAGGAGCGAGATGTTACAAACATGGGTCTCATGACCCAACAATCATAGCATACAAATCAAGGCACAAGCGGAAGCTTAACATGTTTGAGTACAGACATCTACAAATGGAAAAGGCTAGGAAGCCTGACTATCTACCAGATCTTGCCGAGGGCACAAGATCGTAGCTGAGGTATCAAGGTAATATTCAAGTCCATTCGAAACTACTAGCGAGAGGGAAGTCTCTCTCTCTGCAAAACATAAATTAAGCAAACGTGAGTACAAAGGTACTCAGCAAGACTTACATCAGAACTAGCTACATATGCATCGGTATCAACAAGGGGGGTGGTGGAGTTTAACTGCAGCAAGCCAGCTTTGACTTAGTGGCTAACCTGAACTACGACTGCAAGCAACTCTTTTGAGGTGGTGCACACGAGTCCACATATTCACCATTCAATACACCACTATGGATCCGCTCCCTTCTCCCTACGAGAAGGCCACCCATAGCACTCGCACTTATCTTGCAAGTTTTAGAGTATCCACTTTCACTTGTCTATGAACTGTTATATGCAACCCAGAAGTCCATTACCGCGGACACGGCTATTTGAATAGATGATGTTAACCCTGCAGGGGTGTACTTCTTCACACACGCTCTCACCACTTACCGCCGTTTACACAACATGTACTTGGCAACCTTCAAGCGGAAGCCCAACGAGGGTGTCGGCCACGGCCTACCTAAACACTCAAGTCTCTAGTCCAGGTTTATCGCCTATCTAGGTTCCATCCGCAGGGAGTCCAGCCGAGGTTTCCACATACGGCCCCGGACGATGTGTACAGGGTTCCGAGACACCAAACGGGCGCCCGGCATGCCCGGCCACGGTGTATCTACCGCATCATAGCCCACCCCTAGGGTCAGCGCTACGCACGGCTGCCAACACATATCCTATAAACACCAGAAACCAGTTGCAACTCCTGGACAGAGGACAAGGGTGATCAAGAAGCCGAGAGGGTCCATTGGTTTCGGGCCCAATGCGTGGTAGTAACTGTTTCATGGATCACAAACACAGAACTCAGATCCTAAGGATGGCTTCAATGAGACAACCCACCATGTACTCCTACGTGGCCTCTCACTACTACCTTTACCAAATCGTGTTCACACACTTAGCTCTCGATAGTAGGACATGTTTACACACCTCCGGTTCATCCCCGATGAATCAGACCTGACTCAACTCTAGGCAGTAGCAGGCATGGCAAACAAGCATGAATGAGTAGGCACATCAGGGCTCAAACAACTCCTACTCATGCTAGTGGGTTTCATCTATTTACTGTGGCAATGACAGGTCATGCAGAGGATAAGGGGTTCAACTACCGCAGCAAGTAACAGAGGAATCTTGTTGTCCTAATGCAGTAAAAGAGAGCAGGAGCGGGAGAGTGGGATTGTATCAGAATGAACAAGGAGGTTTTGCTTGCCTGGCACTTCTGAAGATATTATAGCTCTTCATCGGTGTCATCGAACTCATCATCGGAAGTACGGCTAGCGAGAGGGGACGAATACCGGCAACAGAGAGGGAGAGTACAATCAATGCAATGCAATAATATGATGCATGATCATGACATGGCAATATGCTGTGATTTGGGCTAATGCAACAGAAAGTCATTTTAATTGAAGGGGAATTCAAAACTATATCAATTCCAACTCCAAATCTATTATGAAATTTGCCTTAATCATGTTCCATCCTAAACAGTGAGGTTAACTTGCTCAAACATGCATGAAAATGGTACAGATGGATTCCTTGAATTTTTCTGATAATTTTTCATATATAATTTATTTCATTTGGATTTACGGTTGATTTTCTATGATTTTTAGAAGTTTATACTAATTTCTGGAATTTTCTGAATAAACTTAAATTCAAAAAGTGCTTTACTGCGTCACCATGACCTCACAGTGACGTCAGCAGGTCAACGGCTCGGTCCAGGTCAAACCTGACATGTGGGGTCCACACGTCAGTGACACAGTTAACTAACAAGGTTAACTAAAATTAAACTAAACCTAATCTAGTTTAGTTAAGGCCTGGGCCCACATGTTAGAGGCTAATTAAAACTAACTAAATAAATTAACACTAACCTAGGTTAATTAGTAGGGCTAGCCCCATGCGTCAGTGACCCAGGGTAGTCAAACCCTGGTCAGACGGGGTCAAACCCCCGGGTCAACTCGGTCAAACCTGCCAGCGACTAACCGCCGACGAGGTCCGAGACGGCGGCGATGCGCGAAATCGCAGCACAGGCCACGGTTCGAGGCGCAGATGGCACCGTTGGGACCCTGAGCCTCGTCCGCGTCGGCTGGTGCTAGTGGGGTCGCCGGAGACGGCCTAGATCGACGGCGGTGTCCGCTTCCGCGGCGGCCGGAGTTTGGTGAAGATGGATAGCGTGCTACGGTGCACGGGAGGACGAGTGGGTAGGTGTTCTGGGTTCCTGGGAACGCGCTGAGAACGAAAACATGCTCTGATGTAATGTTTGTGGGCTCTAGCCATGGCGGCGACATGGCCGGCGGCGAGCAAGCTTTCGGGCAGGGTGGTGGAGCTAGCTAGGGCGCAAATTAGGCAACGGGGCATGGGGGAAACGGTGCAGCGGCTCACCGCAGTTCTTCTAGTGCTGCTGGCGAGGCAGGGGAGGCACGGGGTCCGGCGAATTGACGGCGGTGATCCACGGGTCCGAGGAGGAAGAAGAGCTCGGAGTCATCGTCACGGAGCTCCTGGCGGCGCCTGGATTGGAGCAGAGGACGCGGGGGTCGAGGCGGAGCTCGTGGCATAGCTGGATGGCGTTACTTCGTTAAGATCTTCATGAATAATGGTGAACTAGAAACTTCGTTAAAATCTTCATGAGCATCAGCGGGTAAGAACATTGATGGAGAAGAATGGAGAGACTTCACATCAATAAGATGGATACTCGATAAAGAAATTCGAATCCTTGAAGAAAAGGGATTGGGTGGGTGGGAAAAAACAAAGGCAACTTGGGACGGATGAAACGAACACCGTTGAGAAGAACTGATAATTGATCTTGCGGATGTTGACGTGATCGGATTCACCCAAAGAGAAACACGCCGGTGTAGAAGTAATTTAGATGACAATCTCGATGATCAAGAAGGATTTGTATTCACATAGAAATATGAGAACACCACTTGGAAAAGGTATGGAATCAACATTTGACTTCGAAGCAACTCGAATACCACAACTCAAAACGAAACAAGGATTGTCTTGCGGAATAAGCCAGAACAAACATATGATAGAGATTTTGTCCGAAGTTTTCGTGGTGGGGCCTACACGGGCTCGATCGTACAGCACCATCATGTACAAGGCAGTGCACATGACATACGAAGCGTCCCCGAGTCGGCATAGCCAAGGACTCTTTAAGACATAACGATACCACTGTAAAATCAACCGTGAATAGGCGGACCACTAGACATCGAACCCCAATTTCATATCATACATCTGTTGGAAAGATATCCTAAGAGCTACTTGCATTCCCACCTATGAAACTCCCGAAATTTTCCGGTTATGCAATCAGGTGTTGGGGATATAGGGGAAGCATAATATCTCACCCAAAACTAGCAAATCCTACGTCCAGCTGTATCCATCCTTCAACACATAACCAAGAAACCTTCGGAAATCGTCTGCCTCAACCTTCGAAAGCATCCGTTATACGAGTTATGGCGATACTCCCGAACTCCCGCCCCAGTACTGGGTGGCGTCGAGGTTATCTCACCAACGAACTGCATAAAAGAGATTTTCGATGTTGGCGTACTAAACTCAGGTATTCCAGAACTGCAACGATAAAATTATGACGACAACACCTCAGAGCTCAACTCCCCGGGACACTTCCACAAAACCCCTGACAGGAGGCACCAAGACAATGTTCTCATCATAAAACCATCGGAACGATTCCAAGATACCCGCGTGATCCTAAATTTTTTTTAGTGAAATTTGAGAAGAGAAGAGTCAAAACTCTACGTCAGGATGCCTTACCAGAGAGATGAAGGGACTGGGGAGTAAAAAGAATTCCTAACTCTCCGATATATAATTCCTAAATGACTCAAAACATTTTTCTAGACACAACTCGGCCGCTAATAACGATCAAGCAATGGGGCTCCTAAAGTCGGGGAAGGCTCTAATACCAACTTGTAACGCCCTCGATGCGGCTATATCTCCCACGTGTCGAAGCACGACTTAGAGGCATAACCGCATTGAAAGCAATGTCGCAAGTGAGGTAATCTTCGCAAACAACCCATGTAATACAATAAGGGAAAAGAGATACATAGTTGGCTTTCAATCGCCACTTCACATAAATACATGAATAAAGCATTACATAATCCAAATACAATCACGGTCCGACTACGGAACCAAAATAAAAGAAGAACCCAAAATGCGACAAGGTCCCCGATCGACCCCAACTGGACTCCACTACTGATCGACTAGAATGGAACAACACAAAGGACAAGATCTTCATCGAGCTCCTCCTTGAGCTTGGTTGCGTCACCTGCACGGACTCATCGGCACCTGCAAGCTGGTTTTGGAAGTATCTGTGAGCCACGGGTACTCAGCAATCTCGCACCCTCGCGATCAAGACTATTTAAGCTTATGGGTAAGGTAAAGGTATGAGGTGGAGCTGCAGCCAGCAACTAGCATATATGGTGGCTAACATACGCAAATGAGAGCGAGAAGAGAAGGCAAAGCACGGTCGATAAAAGTATGATCAAGAAGTTATCCTAAACAACCTACGTCAAGCATAACTCCAACCCCGTGTTCACTTCCCGGACTCCGCCGGAAAGAGACCATCACGGTAACACACGCTGTTGATTCATTTTAATTAAGGTCAAGTTTAGGTTTTCTACAACCGGACATTAACAAATTCCCATCTGCCCATAACTGCGGGCACGGCTTTCGGAAGTTCAAATCCCTGCAAGGGAGTCCCAACTTAGCCCATGACAAGCTCTCACGGTAAACGAAGGAATAGACCTCCTCCCGAGACATTCTGATCAGACTCGGTATCCCGGTTCTTCAAGACATCCTCGACAATGGTAAAACAAGTCCAGCAAGACCACCCGATGCACCGACATCCCGATAGGAGCTGCACATACCTCATTCTCAGGGCAACACCGGATAAGCAATCCGTACAACTAAAACCAGCCCTCGAGTTTCCCCGAGGTGGCGCTGCAAGGGGCTCTAGTTTGGACCAACGCTTAGACAAGCACTGTCCCGGGGGGGTTAAAATAAGATGACCCTCGGGACGCGCGACTCCCAAGGGAAAAGAAAGGCTAGGTGGCGAATGGTAAAACCAAGGTTGGGCCTTGCTGGAGGAGTTTTATTCAAAGAGAACTGTCAAGGGGTTCCCATTATAACCCAACTGTGTGAGGAACGCAAAATCCGGGAACATAACACCCATATGACGGAAACTAGGGCGGCAAGAGTGGAACAAAACACCCGGCATAAGGCCGAGCCTTCCACCCTTTACCAAGTATATAGATGCATTAATTAAATAAGATATATTGTGATATCCCAACAAGTAAACATGTTCCAACAAGGAACAACATCTCCATGTTCCAACAAGGAGCAAACTTCAATCTTCACCTGCAACTAACAACGCTATAAGAGGGGCTGAGCACAGTGGTAACATAGCCAAACAACGGTTTGCTAGGACAAGGTGGGTTAGAGGCTTGGTTTAACAATATGGGAGGCATGATAAGCAAGTGGTAGGTATCGCAGCATAGGCATAGCAAAAGAGCGAGCAACTAGCAAGCAAAGATAGAATTGATTTCGAGGGTATGGTCATCTTGCCTGAGATCCCGCAAGGAAGAAGAACGAGTCCATGAAGAAGACAAATGGACGCAGTCGAACGAATCCTCACAACACGACGTTACCGGAAACAACCCGAAGAAGCAACACCGGAAAGAAGCAAACAACATAGTAAACAACCACCACATAAACAAGGCATGATGCACAAACAAGTATGATGCATGTCCGGTTTAATGAGGCATGGCATGACAAAATGCACAAACAAACCTACAAATTAAATGGAGCTCAATATGCAATGGAGTTGCATATTGAAGAAAACACCACAAAACTTATTTAGTTCTCTCTCGTTTATGAACTCCACAATATTAAATGTTGGTTAACATGGCAAGAGGTGAATCATAACAAAACTATACCATTTAAACAATTTAAATGGGGCCGGATATAACAAACAACAAATCCGATAAATCCCCATATGCATTTATCAATTTGGTGCAACAACAATTTTAAACATAAAGTTGTTAACATGATGCGGATGGCATGTTCAAGTTTATGCAATTTTATTAAAAGTTGACAAGAGCATTAAGAAGCATTTGTCATCGTGGCAGAAACAAAAGGGGTGCCACAGCAACGATAACAAAACGGTGCCACGGCAACGTTCCGGTTCCCGGTAACTCGATTGAGATACCGATGCAAAGGAGAAGTGTGCGGATGCGGGTCATGCGATGAACGGTGGGGTGCTCCCGGTTACCGGATTCCCACGGGTTAGCGGCAAACGAAGAGGACCGAGCAAGTGACAACTCGGACACGGTGCAGACAATGGGTGCATCTCAAACATCGCAAGCATTCGTTCACGGACGTCGTCTCGGGGTTATACCTTCGGAGCATGCAAAGGGGACGGCTCTCATTCCTAGAGGGAAGTAGGCGTTCTCGCGACGGAGGTAGTGGAAGTAGTCGTTCTCGCTTCGTAGATGTTCACACTTCGTAGGTGTTCGGGGTCAACAAGGAACTTGACGTCCGAGGGATCTTCGAGGGTCGATGGTAGTGGTACATGTTTGGCGTTTCTAGTCGTTCGAGTCATCGGTAGAGAAACTTGGTGGTCCATGTAGTTGAACTTCGTGCATCCGAGGGGTACTTGGTGAAATCACACAGTCATACACGGGTCGTAGAGGTACTTGGCGTCCCTGAGTCGAGGGTAGTGGTTCCCTTAATGTTGTAGTCGTGCATGGTGATGAGCGTCGGGGTACTTGATGGTTTCGAACTCCAAAGTGGTACAAGGAGAGATGCACGGTAGTGGTCATCTTCGGACCTGGGACTCCATGGCGGCGCCGTGGTGGTCTTGCAGCAACAGCAACAGCAAGGCGTCCGGGAGGAGATGGTCGCGGCAGAGGACGAAGCAGAGGAGCAGTAGTGTGAGGTCGGGCTTGCGGGAGGTGGAGCGACGGGAATAGCGGCATGGTGACGTTGGCGCTCCTGCAGCAGTTCACGTGAAGGCAGAACGACGGGGAGGCATGGGCGAGGAGGTGGACGAGGACCGCATGGTGATGGGGCGGCAGCCGGCAGCGGCACCTGTGGCCGGCGGACTTGGAGCAGAGGAAGGGGTCCGGCGAGTCCCGAGGGCGCAGGTGGGACTTGGCGGCGAGGCTTCGGCATCAGGGAGGCACAGGCGCTGGTCGTGGTCGCCGTCAGCGACCGGACATGGCGGCGGAGCTTGCCATGGCGCACTGGTGGCCGGGGCCAGTCGGCAAGAGGCGGAGCATCAACGTGGTGCTGGAGCTTGACGGCGGAGGGAGGTGGGTGGCGCCCTGGCTTTGGTCGCCGCCGAGTGGTGAGGTCGAGGGATGGGGATCGGGCTGCGGGTCTCCTCCTCTAGTGCGATGCGAGGAGAGCGAGAGGAGGGAGAGATGGGAGATGGGGATCGAGGAGATGGGTCTGGCGGCGGAGGGAGAGGGATTCGTGAGAGATCGGGCCAGGGGATCGAGTGGGAGGCCTCACCTGGCGTTAGGGTTAGGATTAGATGGGCCTGGAGGTCGGCCCAGTGGGGAGGGCGCCGGCTGGGCCTTAGAAGGCTGCGGGCCTGCTAGTTTACTCTCCCTCTCTCTCTTTCTCTAAAATCTCTTTTTCCATTTGAAAACAAAACAGAAAAAGAGAAAGAAAAGAAAGAGAAGTTAGGGATGGAATCTGGGCATGGGGATAATTTTCCTGGACTCATAGAAATAAGCATGACCACAGAAAAATAGAAGTGGCAAGATTGCAGGAATTAAATTCAAATTCATTTGAATATAATTCAAATGGTTTTGAATTGGGACTAGGTTTGGTGTGGCCAAAAATGTTCAGGTTTTTGGTGGATCTTGGAAAAAGAACAAAAGAATTATCGACAAAGTTTGAGAGTCGGAAATCGGAAGAAGGAAAGGTCAAAGATTTAACATGCAAGTAGGTTGCGGATAATTCCAAACTAATGGAATATTTATAGTAGGTCCCTAAATACTGGGATGATATGTTATAAAGAGAACTCACCATGTGAATTCCCTCGGTTTAAATGGATCGAAGATCCATACGGTTTATTTAGTTGAGTTGCAAAAGATTTATGAGATGATGGCATGATGACATGATGCAATGCACATGATGCAACAAACCAAACAAAACACACGACGAAACCCGGAAACCCTGGAAGGTAACTGAAGCTCCGGTCTTGGGGCGTTACACACACGCCCTCGTGCCTACTGGCACAAGGTTGAAGACAGGGGAGGAGTTGGGCTGGGTTGGCTACAGTGTTGGGCCGCACAGCTGGGCTGCAGGTAAGCCAGGTAAGTTTCTCCTTTCTCTATTTTCTTTCCTGTTTTATATTTTTCTGCAACTTTGTGGCTTTTCTAAAAATGCGTAGGCACTTTCAAAAATCACCAAACTGCTCATGCCCACTGTTTAGCGTATAACCAACATGGAACATTTCAATTTAGGATTATTTGTACATCTAAAATATTCTATAGCATTTAAATGCCCGAATGCAAATAAAGTATGATTTAATTCAGTGACCCTATGATGTCCTAGAAATATGTGCACCATTTCTGTCAGAGGTTAAAGACCAAGGCAAAGATGATGAACATTTTAGAAGGGCATTTCAGGTTCATTGAAAAAGATTTTAGTAAATCCTAGTTGGATTAATGGAGTGCTGGGGGTTCTGTCATCCCCATTTCAATTTTCTGAGTAAAGTAGACATGATGCAACACCATATGTTAGCACTAGGCATTACCAGAACTTGGGATGTGACAACCAGAGTCTCAGGGGCTACAATCTGCATAGGGCACACCTAACGTGTGCGGTACTGTCAAAAGCATATACTATTTCACGTACCTCAAAGCCTTTCAGTAGACTCATAAAAGCTTCATGCAACCCTCTTTCGGCAGATGAAATCCTCTCAATCACCGTACCCATTAGCGTACGATGCGCTTCTGAGATGGCCGCTTGCTCCGGAAGATCCTTCAGTGCGTCCGACCGCACACTGTACGGTTCCGGAGTCTTTCTGTCGCTCTTTTTAGGAGCCAAATAGTGAGGTCTTAGGGTGGCCAAAGGATCACCCTCTAGCTTTGGCGGATCAGGAGAAACCCTCTGTGATGACACTTCGGGGTCGCCCACCTCATGAGGCGGGGTGGCAGGGGGAGGCGTTTCGCTCTCCATCATCTCTAGAAGAAGATCCCCCGAAGACGAACTCTGTCGAGAAGGGCTATGATCCGAACTACAAGATATATGCTTCAGTTATTATCTTCAGAAGTAATGTAGGACATTTTTACTATTAAGTACTTTTTGTTTACTTACACCTTGGTAGAGGGCTGATCCCCTTGTGGGCACTGTGTGGCAAGAGTACCCTCCGAGGCAGGACACTTTGGCGAAGATTTCTTCCCCTATTTGGAAACCTTTATTTCCGGGTCTTCAGAAGTCATCCTCTTCCTCCCGTGGGGAGAGGGAATTTTAGATTCTTCTCCCTGGTTATCCTCCTTCGTGGAGGCGCTAATTCCCCCGGTTTGGACGAATAATGAGCGAGGCTCGCTTTTAGCGTCTTTTTTCTCCCCTTTATCTTCCCCTCAGGGCGCCTGATAAGGCGCCAGCTCGAGCATTCTGGCTAGTACTGGATTTGCTGAGCCTTTGGGAAGGGGGGCCGAACACCTGATCATCTTCGCCTTTGTTACCCAATCCTGGTCAAAGAGTCACTTTTCAGAATGATGCTATGATAAATAAAAAGACAGCGTGTTCAGACACGTGATTACTTACTTGGGTATCTGGGCGATTGCAGCTCAGACCCACATCCTCGGTGGTATCCGGACACCTTATTTTTGGTCCCAAGAACAATTTGTACATCTCTTCTAGCGTCATGCCGAGGAAGTGCTGAATAATTCACGGTCCTTCCGGGTTGAACTCCCACATACGGAGTGGTCGACGTTTGCAAGGCGGGACCTGACGAACTAGCATGACTTGTGTCGGTGTCAAAACCGGCGGATCTCGGGTAGTGGGTCCCGAACTGTGCGTCTAGGCCGGATGGTAACAGGAGGCAGGGAACACGATGTTTTACCCAGGTTCGGGCCCTCTTGATGGAGGTAAAACCCTACGTCCTGCTTGATTAATATTGATGATATGGGTAGTACAAGAGTAGATCTACCACGAGATCAAGGAGGCTAAACCCTAGAAGCTAGCCTATGGTATGATTGTTGTATATGGAGTTTATTGCCTACGGACTACAACCCTCCGATTTATATAGACACCGGATAGGGTTAGGGTTACATAGAGTCGGTTACAATGGTAGGAGATCTTGAATATCCGCATCGCCAAGCTTGCCTTCCACGCCAAGGAAAGTCCCATCCGGACACAGGACGAAGTCTTCAATCTTGTATCTTCATAGTCCAGGAGTCCGGCTTAAGGTATAGTCCGGCTATCCAAACACCCCCTAATCCGGGACTCCCTCAGTAGCCCCTGAACCTGGCTTCAATGACGACGAGTCAGGCGCGCAAATTGTCTTCGACATTGCAAGGCGGGTTCCTCCTCCAAGTCCTTCATAGAAGATTGTAAACACCAAGAGTATTGTCCGGCTCTGCAAAATAAGCTTCCACATATTGCCATAGAGAGAATAATATTAACACAAATCAAATTAGCTGACGTATTCCGCAGTGCGTCAACACACTACAGCCAAGTCCTTTACTTGAATCGATTTCACTTTTCCACCTCAGCGTGTTTTGCGAGGCAGTTTCCTTGGCACGTCTTGTCAAAGCAGAGATTGTGTGCCCCCCTTTCACGGGATTCTCATCAATACGGACGTGGGTAACCCAATCATGCCCGTTAGCATGTTTTCTCGATTAAAGGCGAGTCCCAAACGGTTACGGGGAGGGCTCCTGGTATTCAACCTCTTATAAAGAGACCAGGGCCTTACTCCTTTTCTACAATCCCAAAATGAGTTCGCCCGTCGCCTCGAGTTCCAACACCCTAGGCTCCAGATTCCGGGCGCCTCAGACCTTCGACAATGTCCGGTTCCGACCTTCAAGGCCGATGGATGCCCTCCTCCGTCACGGAGGATGACGTGCTAAAGTTGAGAAATGCTAAGTTCTTGACCGCCGAAATTTCGCACAGGTTGCCTGCTCAAGGGCAGGCTATCCCCAGTCCCCAGCCCGGTGAGAGCGTAGTGTTCATGTCTCACTTCCTTCGGGGGTTAGGCTTCCCTATGGATCCCTTTGTGAGGGGACTAGTGTTTTATTATGGGCTGGAATTTCACGACTTAGCTCCGGAGTCCATCCTCCGTATCTCCTCGTTTATCGTTCTATGCGAAGCGTTCCTCCGTGTTACCCCTCACTTTGGATTATGGCTCAAGACTTTCAAAGTGGGGCCGAAGATGATCAAGGGACAGCAAGCAGAGTGCGGAGGCGCTGTTATAAGCAAAAATGCTGATGCTCCATGGCCCGAGGGCTCTTTTAAAGAGGAGCTAGGCTTGTGGAAACGAGAGTGGTTCTATATCACCACTCCCCGGAGCACCAAGTGGGTGGCGCTTCCTGCCTTTCGCTCGGGTCCCCCACCACGGTTAGCGTCATGGGTTAACAGAGGGTTAGATTGGGGTTTGCCCAAAGACGTGCCCTTGTTACAGGGCCGCATTAAGGATCTCTTGGAAGGAGACCTCAGCCTGGTCAAGGTGACGTAGGTCATGCTGATTCGCCGAATATTGCCTGGCAAACGTCGCTCCCTTCGCCTGTGGGAGTTTAATCCAGAGGGACAGCGAGCTCTCCAGAATTTCATGGGCGCAACGCCTGCGGAGATGTATAAACTGTTCTCGGATCACGAGAGATGTGTCCGGATTTAACCGAGGACGCAGGCCTAAGCTACAATCGCCCGGATACTCAAGTAAGCAACCTTGTGCCCGGACCTTCTATCCGTATAATTGTCATAAACTTGCCCCTAAAAGAGCCGTCCTTTTAAACAGGAGTGGGTAGTGAAGGCAAAGCTGATCAGGTGTCCGGCTCCCCTTCTCGAAACCAGGCCGGATCCCGTGCTGGTCAGGATGCTGGAGATAATGCCTTTGGAGGGAAGCAAGGGGGAGGACAAGGAAACTATGGCCTCCTCGAAGGAGGCTGCTCCGAAGGGAGGAACCGACAATTCCTCTCCTAAGGGGAAGAAGAGAGCCGCCTCTGACGACCCGAAAACCATGG